>NC_091337.1:28048487-28108487 GCF_038502225.1 Cherax quadricarinatus
GTCAGCATATTTCATTCACTGATGGCTGACAAACTTACTTGTGTGGACTGAAAAGTCCGCACCTAACTGCCGACTATAGGTTGATTACAAACTCCTTGCGACTCAAGAACTGCGCAGTCCCCCGTACAAGAAATTCGTAACCTACCTTGCTCTTGTAGCGTGAGCTATGGTGTTCTTCACACCTTCGACAGATATCGGTGACTTGATAGAAGCTGAAGTGTCCTTGGATGTTTACGTCTTCCATAGTCTAGGAATACGCACACTGGTACACTGTATTCCACAAGATTTGTATTTATTGTTCACAATCTTATCACTAAAGAAGCTGATCACACTTCTCTTAAGTGTTTATTGTGTTTTATGAGACACTTTGTTCACACTAATGCACAGATCATTCTTTGTTGGTTATCCTGGCATCAGTGTCACTCTCAGTAGAGTCAAAATTAATCTGAAGACGCCACAGCACCCCACGCTGTTACTGCCCCTTGCACAAAGGAAAAGCCGACATAGTACTTTTGCTTCCTTGCCATTTCCTCCATGAGGCAAAGCAGAATGTTTGATTCTTGCTGTCTTAAGCATAGACAACAATGTCCACTATCTTTACTATGGTAATAAAGTGGGAGCAGGATTTTCCTTAATTGTCCTGCTAAAATAAGAGATGTACTGTCTCTTATTAAAATACACTCTGCAACACTGGACTGCAAGGAGCAGCGGTCGCTTGACCACGTCACATACTCATACTGCATCTGAAAGGAGCTGAAGGGGCTAAAAGGGCTGAAGGGGGCTGATACCCTCCTCCTGGAGAAAATGTCTCCACACTGGGGGGCGGCGGAGGTTCGCTGCAGGTGAACTATTCATCACTTAACATTAATTTAATTTTCTCACTCGCCACCACTGCTGCTTGTCTTTTCTGAACAGCTTTAGTCTGTGTGGTTTCTGGAGACTCACTAATTTTGTTTTCAACACTGTGTAATTCTAACGGCACTAGTTTATTTATTGTCCGCTTATTCACTACACCTTTGCTTAAAACATCAACAGTCCTGATGATTCCATTGGCATCAGGATATATGGTCACAATTTTTCCAAGTGGCCATTGGGACCTCGGACCATCATGGTCGATAATCACTGTCACCAGGTCTTAAGGACTTATGATTTTCAGGAACACCAGCTCCATAGAAGTGTTCTCTCAATGAGGTGAGATAGTCTTCTCGCCAAATTTTCTCCCAACGTTCAATCACTTTATTAAGGTGTTTGAATTTACGTCTGAGTTGCTCAGGTTCGAAATAAGTAGGATCCTCTATGATTTCTTTATCATTCATGGGAGGAACAGGTTCGAGCCTTCTGCCATGGAGTAAATGAGATGGACTTAACACTTCTAAATTGTCCAGATCATTGGTAACATAAGTTAGAGGTCTGTTGTTAACTCTATTTTCTATTTCAGTCACAACTGTACGGAATTCTTCTAAGTCGATTCTTTGACGATGAAGAGTCTTTCTTAAACAACGTTTTACAGTGCCGATCATTCTTTCATAAAATCCGCCGTGTCATGGAGATTTAGGAGGAATGTATCTCCAACGACATCTGCGTTGATTCAGCATCTGTTGTACTTCTGGTTGATCAAAGATCTTGCTTATATAAGCAGCACCAGCAACAAAGTTCGTTGCATTATCTGAAATCATCAGTCTGGGACATGCCCTTCTGGCTGCAAACCTTCTGAATAATTTGATAAAAGTTTCAGCAGACATGTCAGTGGCTACTTCTAGATGTACTGCTCTAGTTGTAGCACAAGTGAACAAACAGATGTAAACCTTGATAGGAACTTTGTCAACTGTTTTGGTTAAAATTGTTGGTCCAGTGTAATCTACACCTGTCACCTCAAATGGAGTGATATGACAAACTCTTTCAGAGGGATATGGAGGTGGACCTGGATACTGACATACTCGCATATCGTAGTGACGACAAGTAATACAGGTGGTATTACTTGTCGTAGGTGGTATTACTTGTCAGTAGGATTATCGTATATGACAAAGTGTCAGCTACCCCACCATGTAACACGTTACTGTGGGCGTTTTGCACAATCAGTTTTGTTAGCCAATGATTCTTGGGGATCAATATTGGATGTATGGCTTCTTTAGGTAGTGAAGAATTATGTATTCTTCCTCGACATCTTATAATCTTTTCTGAGTCGAGATAAAGTCCAAAAGAATTAATCATGACAGGTTTCTTTGGGGATTTATCTTGTGTTTCTAGAAATTTATATTCTGTAGAGAAAACATCTTTCTGTATTAGTTTCACCCAGTATTTAATGGGTTCAAGATATTCATAATCAGGTTTTATTCCTTTAATGAATTTAAACACAAGAGATGTAACTCTTAAGAGTTTACCCAAAGATGAGTATTTAGATCCATCAATGACTATTTCTGTTGTGTCTGCAGTATTTACACAACTTATTTCTGCTGTGCTCAAGCAGACTGTTTCTTCTGGCATAATGTGAGCTTTTTGCTGAGGCCAGTTATTTTCATTAGAGAGCCAGTTCGGTCCGTGGAGCCATAATTTATTATCCACAAATTTCTTGAGTGGGACGCCACGTGACAACACGTCAGCTGGATTCTCTTGGGTAGAGACTTGGAGAAAGAGATAATCTCTCTGCATCTCTATTATGTGGATTTTCAGGCCACAAGAATCGAGTATAATCTCTATTTATTTCTTGTAGTCCTACTCTTAAGAAAGCTTTGGAAAAATCAGCCGTGTAGGCATATGGGTTTGTTCGAAATTTCATAAGCACGTCTCCAAGTTTCTCAGTTAGTGAGGGTCCGGTCATCAGACAGTCATTAAGACTTGCTACATCTTTATTTGCACATGCGCTGCAATTATATACAACACGTAGTGGAGTGGTTTCAGAATCTTTTCTGACTCCATGGTGCGGGAGATAATGAGCTTCTGTCTTCAACTTATCTTCGACTATTTCCTCAATGAATTTATTGTCCAACTGTTCTTGTATGATATTATCATAGACAGTCAGTAGCTCTGGATTCTTCCTGAGCTCATGTATTTGTGCTTTCATTTGTCCGAAAGCCATGAGATAATTGTTAGGCAGCTGTGGTGGATTTAATTTCCATGGTAACCTAACCCAATACTGTCCATCTTTATATTTGACAGTGTCCAAATATTGGTTATAAGTCTGAGACTCTTGTGGGCTTGGTTTATTTACATCAATACCTATCGCACCTAAATCCCACAACTTATCAACTGGTTCATTCATTTCTTCCAGTAATGATAATTTTTGCTGTGGTACATGATCAGCGGTTATTCTCGTAACTAGTACATTTTCCACTGAATCAATATCAGCTTCTTTCCCACTTTGAGAGGGAATGGGACCACATATCATGTGGCCTCCTGCTGTTTTCAGCAAGTGAACATCATGTTTACTTACTATATTTTGCACAAAACAGTGATAATAATCACTTCCAATGATTAAATCAATTAGACTAATAGTGTCCGTCTGTATGTCAGGACAGGCTAACTTGACCTTAGCTGCTTTCAGTGCTTCAACTGTTTTTTTTAATCCCTGGATCTGCACAGACTTAGGCAAATCATCTACTACCACAGCTTCTACTGTCTTTTTCCTGTTTCCTAGACCAACAGTGATTCTGGCTAAGTCATATGTCTGTTTACCAGAATTGTGGAAAAAAACAGCTATATCTAACTGCACTTTGGCATAGGGTTGTTTATTCAGTTTCTGCAACACTGTTCTTCTTATGAAGGACCTTTGTGAGCCTTGATCAAATAATGTTAGCACATTCGTGTTGTGTAATTTATTAGATAACTCAACTCTAGCTATCGGGAGAGCAGTTGCTATAAATTTCTCTCTCATATTTAATGCTGTTGCTTGTTGACTTCCTGATTCTGTGGAAGTCTTCTGCTGTTCAGCAAAAGTATTTGGGCATAATGCTGTATGATGCATACCCTTGCATTTAAAACACTTCTTCAGTGAGCATTTACCTCCCTTGTGTTCACCTAAACACTTGATGCACCTTTTCAGCTGATGAACATGTTGTTTACGTGCCTCCATTGATGTGTATTGACTACAATACTGTGCCCAATGTGTTCCATCACAAAGTACACATTTTGGAGTACGTTTATGTGTGACTGTTTGTTTACTGTCTGTTGTATTCACAGCTTGATAAATGCCTATATGGGATTCCCCATTCTGTGGTTTAGTGGGAGTAGGTATACTCTTTTTATACTGAGTTGAAGGTTTATTATCCACGGGATTTGTGGATTTTTCATCTTGTCTCATTGCTTGCATGCTTGAAACTATTGTTTGTAAACCATTGCTAATTTTTTCACAAGTGAAACAGCGTTTATTGAACATAATATTTAATCGTTCAATAGTTTGTGGTGACAACTTATCTTGTACAATACCACTGATAAACCAATCACATTGTCTTAGGTCATATTTAGCATCTAGAGATCTGAGACTATTGTCTAATGTGATTCTAAATGCCTGTAAGTCTGAAAAACAATGTTTGGGTGGCTTCAAACTTGATATTAAGACGGCATGTCTAACTCTAGCCTTGTCATCATCAAAGTAATTGTCTGCTAAGACACGTAAGGCTATTTGATAATTGTCTTTAACCACCGGAAATGTTGGGTGTGTCAGGGGATGGATGGTGATGAGTGTCTCAGGGGATGGGTGGTGAGGGGTGTTTCAGGGGATGGGTGGTGATAGGTTTCTCGGGGGATGGTCGGTGATGGGAATCTCGGGATGAGTGGTGATGGGTGTCTCAGGGGATGGTTGGTGATGGGTGTCTAAGGGGATGGGTGGTGATGGATGTCTCAGGGGATGAGTGGTGATGGGTGTCTCAGGGGATGGGTGGTGAGGGGAGTGGGGAAATTTTCTCCAGGAGGGGGGTATCAGCCCCTTTCAGCCCTGAGGGGCCCAGCCCTCTCAGAAGGGGTAAGCATCTTGTTTACTGCTACAGTAATTGATCACAGATGCAGTACGAGTATGCGACGTGGTCAAGCGACCGCTGCTCCTTGCAGTCCAGTGTTGCAGAGTGTATTTTAATAAGAGACAGTACATCTCTTACTTTAGCAGGACAATTAAGGAAAATCCTGCTCCCACTTTATTACCATAGTAAAGATAGTGGACATTGTTGTCTATGCTTAAGACAGCAAGAATCAAACATTCTGCTTTGCCTCATGGAGGAAGTGGCAATCTCATCTATGTCAGTTCGTGAATTTACTATGTATTGAAAACCACTAATGAATTCTTCGTAATTATGACCTTGGAAAATAGGTAATGACAATGTAGGTAAGCTTGGTAATGGGACACTTGTTGTTGTTACAGGTGTAACAGGTGTTTGACCACTAGTTACAGTAGGTCTCTGTGACAGAGTTTTGCGGCAGATAGCCTGTACTCCTGTCCACCTTAATTGTTGATTACTAAAAGTATCCAAAACATTTTGAATTTCATCCTCTGATGGGTCTGATTCAAGAAATTTATTTTCATAATGTGTATAGTCTGAATTAATTATTTCCAGACGTTGTGTAAGTAATTCAAATTTGACCTCAAGATCATCAAAATCTATGTTTGTATCTTGAGTTAATCCTATACAGACTGAAATTAGATTTTCTAATTGTGTAATCTTAGTCTGTAAAGACTGAAACTGAGTTTTCAAACAAGCCATTTTAATGGTATATCGAAAATTCTAGCACCACACTTAGAGTGTTTAAAAAACACTGTACTGCTATAAACAGCTGAGTTTTTATGCTTAAGTCAGCAATAATCGAGTCAGACACTACTGACCTACTAAACTTAACCTCAGGGTCAATGACCATGAAGGGTACACAGTACATGTGGCTGGTGTTTGTGGCTTGAGTTTGCTGTGTTAGCCTGACCACTATGATTAATCGTAAATAACGTTATACACTTCATTCACTATACACTATAAATGTCATTGTATAATTGTAAATCACACATGAATATTACTTACACATATATAAATGTCACTGTTAATATGTATTTGAAAGCTTACACTTTATATATAAGTTCCTTTAATATAACAGGTGTATCTTTAAGAAACAAACTTTAACACAATCTTGTCTCTTAATTTCTGTCTATAAACATTATAAACACTATGTGTATATACACTCAGACAAACCGAACATTACTTGGGTTGTTGTTGTCTTAATCAGCAATTTTCGAGACTGGAGCAGTGGATGCAGGGTGCCATCCCCCGTTTTCTTGTTGGGTGAGTCACTCAGCTCCCGTTTTCTTTGGGTGAACGCTGGGTGAGCGCCCGTTTTCTTTTGGCTGCCCATTCTCTGTGATTGAGTCTGGAGGGACTCATTTATACTGATTTATATTGTAAAACACTAGTTTTACAGCTTTTTTCGAAGGACCTTGGCTCGTAGGTTATTTGTACACTGTAGTACAACATATTTGGACCACAGTGTGGCCTTTATCCGGTTCGAGCACGACCAATATGTTGAGAAATGGGATTACCAGTTAAGCTTAAAGAGTTTGTACTTAACTTAGAAAGACCACTCATCGCCTGCACAGCCGTCCCTACAGACGAGGTCTTGGGAAGCTGTCGAAGTCATCTCTCAACGGGCTGTAAAGATTTATAATTTGTAAGATTATAAATTACCCCTAGGGGGTGTTATGTCAGCATATTTCATTCACTGATGGCTGACAAACTTACTTGTGTGGACTCAAAAGTCCGCACCTAACTGCCGACTATAAGTTGATTACAAACTCCTTGCGACTCATGAACTGCGCAGTCCCCGTACAAGAAATTCGTAACCTACCTTGCTCTTGTAGCATGAGCTATGGTGTTCTTCACACCTTCGACAGATATCGGTGACTTGATAGAAGCTGAAGTGTCCTTGGATGTCCACGTCTTCCATAGTCTAGGAATACGCACACTGGTACACTGTGTTCCACAAGATTTGTATTTATTGTTCACAATCTTATCACTAAAGAAGCTGATCACACTTCTCTTAAGTGTTTATTGTGTTTTATGAGACAGTTTGTTCACACTAACGCACAGATCATTCTTTGTTGGTTATCCTGGCGTCAGTGTCACTCTCAGTAGAATCAAAAGTAACCTGAAGACGCCACAGCACCCTACGCCGTTACTGCCCCTTGCACAAAGGAAAAGCTGACATAGTACTTTTGCTTCCTTGCCACTTCCTCCATGAGGCAAAGCAGAATGTTTGATTCTTGCTGTCTTAAGCATAGACAACAATGTCCACTATCTTTACTATGGTAATAAAGTGGGAGCAGGATTTTCCTTAATTGTCCTGCTAAAGTAAGAGATGTACTGTCTCTTATTAAAATACACTCTGCAACACTGGACTGCAAGGAGCAGCGGTCGCTTGACCACGTCGCATACTCGTACTGCATCTGTGATCAATTACTGTAGCAGTAAACAAGATGCTTACCCCTTCTGAGAGGGCTGGGCCCCTCAGGGCTGAAAGGGGCTGATACCCCCCTCCTGGAGAAAATTTCTCCACACCCCTCACCACCCATCCCCTGAGACACCCATCACCACCCATCCCCTGAGACATCCATCACCACCCATCCCCTTAGACACCCATCACCAACCATCCCCTGAGACACCCATCACCACTCATCCCGAGATTCCCATCACCGACCATCCCCCGAGAAACCTATCACCACCCATCCCCTGAAACACCCCTCACCACCCATCCCCTGAGACACTCATCACCATCCATCCCCTGACACACCCAACACAACCCATTCCATGAGATTCCCATGAGACACCCATCCCCTGAGATTCCCATCACCACCCATCCCCTGAGAAATACTTTATAATTCACTGGTCAACAACCAAAATGCTTCCGAGATCAGAATAACAATTTCCAACTAATTTTAGGTCACTGATAATGAATATCCTGGTTAAAATTGTTTGTTAGCTCTACTTTTCAATATACATCTGTTCCAGCAGTCATAGACAGTGGTTGTGATGTGCAAGTTTATATTTTGAGGTATTTGAGCCAAATACTTTTAAACTTATAATAAATATTCACTGAGCAAGCTAATTATATGCATGTAAGGCATATTATATTCCTGAACACCACAAATGAGGTAGTTGAAGTTCTATCAATAAAGATTGAGAACCAAAACCTAATCATTGTGGTTGTATATAAGCCGCCAGATGCAACCTCACAACAGTTCAAGGAACAGCTACTGAAAATTGATTACTGTCGAGAAAACCTTCCAGCTCCCTCCCCAAACATCTTACTGCTTGGTGATTTCAACCTAAGGCATACAAAATGGAAGAATGTAGCAAATTATGTTATAGCTGAAACAATCCCCGGAGGTAGAGCAGATGAAAGGTCACACACACATGAGTTACTAAGTCTCTCGAAAAACACACCTTAAGCCAGCAGATAGTGGAGCCAACAAGACTAGAAAACACACTTGACCTTATCTTCACAAACAATGAGGACCTGATGAGAGACATAAGAATATCAAAAACAACTAATTCCGATCACAACCTAATCGAAGTCCAGACGTACATGCATAGGGGTCCTGATCAGCAGAATGCATGTACCTGTGAAGGTGTCCTCACAAAATACAACTTCAATAAGAACATCAACTGGGACCAGGTAAATCATGTCCTAAATGAAAAATGTTGGGAAGATATCTTAAATGACATGGATCCAAACCAGTGCCTTGAAAGGATCAACTTCCTAGCAGCTGAAGCATGCTCTAAGCATATTCCCCTAAGAAGAAGAGCAGGAGTAAACTGGAGAGAGAAAGGCGCTCCATCTACAGAAGACGACGAAGAGTCACTAAGCTCCTCAGGAGTGCTAGAATATCTGATACACGAAAGGAGGTGCTGACCAGGGAAGTGGAAACTATCGAACTTAAGTTAAATGACTCTTAAAGAAACCAGGAGAGACAGGAGGAGCTTAAAGCTATTAGTGAAATTGAAAGAAATTCGAAATATTTCTTTTCATATGCCAAAAACAAGGCAAATACCACATCTAGTATCGGATCCTTACTCAGACAGGATGGGACTTACACAGATGACAACAACGAAATTAGTGAAATACTGAAATCCCAGTACAACTCTGTGTTTAGTGAGCCACTAATCAGTCAGAGGATCGACGACCAAAATGATTTCTTCATGAATGAGCCTCATAACTCCATAAATGTATGCCAGATTTCCGACATTACCCTAACTCCGATAGACTTCGAAAAAGCCATTGACATGCCCATGCATTCAGCCTCGGGCCCAGACTCGTAGAACTCTGTATTCATTAAGTACTGCAAGAAACCCCTCTTGCGTGCCCTAAGTACACTATGGAGGAGGAGCTTGGACATGGGTGAAATTCCACAATCACTTAAAACAACGGATATAGCCCCACTACATAAAGGTGGCAGCAAAGCATTAGCTAAGAACTATAGACCAATGCTCTGACGTCCCACATCATATAAATCTTTGAAAGAGTGCTGAGAAGCAGGATTGCAAATCACCTGGATTCCCAAAATCTGCACAATCCAGGGCAACATGGGTTCAGGGCAGGTCGCTCCTGCCTCTTACAACTACTGGATCACTATGATATGGCCTTGGATGCACTGAAAGAAAATCAGAATGTAGATGTAATATACACAGACTTTGCAAAGGCGTTTGACAAATGCGATCATGGCGTAATAGAGCACAAAATACGTGCTAAAGGAATAACTGGGAAAGTGGGGAGATGGATCTTCAATTTCTTAACAAAACGAACACAAAGAGTAGTGGTCAACAGCGTTAAATCGGAGGCTGCCATAGTGAAGAGCTCTGCTCCACAAGGCACAGTACTCGCCCCCATCTTATTCCTCATCCTCATATCAGACATAGACAGATATACACCACAGCACCGTATCAACCTTTGCGGATGATACTAGGATCTGCATGAGGCTGTTATCTGCTGAGGACGCGGTTAACCTCCAAGAAGATATAAACAAAGTTTTCCAGTGGGCAACGGTAAACAATATGATGTTCAATGAGGACAAATTCCAACTACTCCGTTATGGAAAACGGGAGGAGATAATAACTAGAACAGAGTATACTACAAACTCTGGCCATACAATAGAGCAGAAAAATAATGTAAGGGACCTGGGAGCAGTAATGTCTGAGGATCTCACTTTCAAGGATCACAACAGTGCCACGATCACAAGTGCAAAGAAAATGATAGGATGGATAATGAGAACGTTCAAAACGAGAGATGCCAAGCCAATGATGATCCTTTTCAAATCACTTGTTCTCTCTAGGCTGGAATACTGCTGTACATTAACATCTCCATTCAAAGCAGGTGAAATGCAGATCTAGAGAGCGTACAGAGTTCCTTTTTACTGCATGTATAAGTTCTGTCAAGCACCTCAACTACTGGGAACGCTTGGAAGCACTTGACTTGTACTCGTTGGAACGCATGAGAGAGAGAGATATATCATAATCTACACTTGGAAAATCCTGAAAGGAATGGTCCCGAATCTGCACATAGAAATCGCTCCCTACGAAAGTAAAAGACTGGGCAGGCGATGCAAAATACCCCCAATTAAAAGTAGGGGCGCCATTGGTACACTAAGAGAAAACACTATAAGTGTCCGGGACCCAAGACTGTTCAACAGCCTCTCATCAAGCATTAGGTGAATTACCAATAAACCCCTGGCTGCCTTCAAGAGAGAGCTGGATAGATACCTAAAGTCAGTGCCGGATCAGCCAGGCTGTGGCTCGTACGTTGGACTGCGTGCGGCCAGCAGTAACAGCCTGGTTGATCAGGCCCTGATCCACAGGGAGGCCTAGTCATGGACCGGGCCGCGGGGGCATTGATTCCTGGAATAATCTCCAGGTAACCTCCAGGTAGCTGTCAATGTTTAACATCCACCTCTCATTGAACCAAATAAAATTTTGCTACCACCGCTACACAAAACTGACGATCATGAAAAACTTTGTGAAAACTATTTAACATCAAAATTCCCCCTCATTGAGCGATGCTAAGATAAGAGAGGAAGTCTTCAATGGTCCTCAGATTCGAGAGCTTCTTAAAGATGGTGACTTTAAAACAGACCTTCATGGGGAGGAGAAAGCGGCTTGGGAAGCATTTAAGTTAGTGGCGAAGGGATTTCTCGGAAACAGAAGGGAAGGCAACTATGAAGAATTGGTGAAAAATCTCATCAAAGATTAAAAGAACATGGGATGTAACATGTCACTTAATATCCACTTTTTGGACTCACATTTAGACTTTTTCCAGCGAACTGTGGAGCAATTAGTGACGAACATGGTGAAAGGTTTGGCCAAGATATTTCAACCATGGAAAAATGGAACCAGGGCAAATGGGGCACAAGAATGCTTGCAGATTATTGCTGGACATTCAGCCCACTATAAACGTCAAGCAAAAAGGCAGAGAGTAGGTACGGAAGAGAGTTTAAAACATACTGACTCATGTACGTTATAATAAAATAATCAAATATTATATGTCTCGTAACCTTAA
This sequence comes from Cherax quadricarinatus, assembly GCF_038502225.1. Taxonomy (NCBI): domain Eukaryota; kingdom Metazoa; phylum Arthropoda; class Malacostraca; order Decapoda; family Parastacidae; genus Cherax; species Cherax quadricarinatus. The sequence continues at coordinate 28,060,002 of NC_091337.1, forward strand.
ACCTATAACTAATAAGCATTTTCAAGGCGATATTTGGGTTCAGGACATGAAAATTCATAAGAATTAACTAATTTCATTTAAGAAGCATACAACTTTTCAAAAACTATTGACCAGTGAAATAAGCCAAGTCACCGAGCTCAGAATCAGTTTCATTCATGAAATGACGAAACTCTCGATGATTAAGCCCGTGAGATCGATTGTAACTCACTGTTATAACAACACGTTTCAGATCGCAAGATATATCCACATATTTTCTGCACAATGCATGCTGATGAATAACGCAATACAGAAACATGGGCTTTGAGAATCCACCATCATCACAAACTTTTGTGATTTGTCCAATCAAATCTTTCTTCACCCAAGACATGTTCTTTACTCTATTAATTGTAGCGCATTGTAGTTTATTTAAATCCAGGTTATATTCAAATACAGTTTTATACAATGCTTTGAAGATTTCTTCCCCGGTTCCTGTGTTGTGCATTGATGCTAATTCTTGTGTGACAGTAAATTCATTGTCGACGCCACGGATGAACACCATGAGTTGCGTCACTCACATCACTCGATTCATCAAGTGTGTGAGAATAAAACTGAAAATTTCGTGCTTTATCCACAATTTGATGAAATATACTGCATCCTCTATCCTCAATTTTACGAACAACAGAATTTAGCATGAGACTGGAATTTACACAAATTTGCTTTTTCTGGGCATAATTCTCGTACATTCTTTGATCAGCTCTCCATCTGTTATAGGTAACGCATAAGCTACTTTGTAACTGGTCCTGGTTAAAGCTTCATTTTCTGCATAAAAACAAACTTATTGGAAAAGCATCCTACGTTGGTTCTTTTTTTTTTTATCCCGAACTCTGTGTTCCTGTTAAATGGAAATAACTTGGTCTCATAAAGCCAACGTACATTGTACTCCTTTGTTTATGTGATGAATGGTTTTGAAAACCGACAAGTTGAAGAATTGAGACACTTATGCAACACATGGGAATCTTTATTAAAGAAACGTTTCGCCACACAGTGGCTTCATCAGTCCAATACAAAGTAGAAATGGGTAAGGAGAGTAGAAGTATGAGGTAATCAGTCCCTCAACCTGGATACGATGTGTTCAGTCCATCACTCTTGTAGTAAGTGCAGCATAGGGCCAGAGAGGTGGCTTATATACTGCGGTGAGATGAGTTGAAGCAGGAGGAGGCGGGATCTTAGTGGGACCTGCCACTAAAGTAAGTAGGTCATCGTCCAAAGGTTTGGGCAAGCTGAAAGTTAAGACACATGTGCAACATCTGGATATCTTTATTGTAGTAGACGTTTCGCCATCCAGTGGCTTTATCAATACAGATTCTAGGACATAATAGGAAGACAGTAGAACTATATACAAAAGATGAGGTAATCAGTCCCTCGGCCTTGGAGTTAGTGTTCACAGCATCGTGGTGGAGGAGAGTCTGGAGCAAAGGCAAGAAGACTGGCGCTTTTTATAGGCATCAGTGAATGGGACGGGCAGCAGACGAGGGCAGTCACTGGTAGGCGGGATTCCCCAGTGGAAGTAGGTCCTTCCCAAAGAGATGGGTTAGTTGCAGCAGCCGTGAAGAAGGTCTTGTAGATGTCCTCTGAACCAAGATTCCATGATGTTGCAGTGTCTGACAAGTTGTGCAAGAAAGGTATAAAATACCGACAATATGAAAGTTAAGACACATGTGCAACATCTGGATATCTTTATTGTAGTAGACGTTTCGCCATCCAGTGGCTTTATCAATACAGATTCTAGGACATAATAGGAAGACAGTAGAACTATATACAAAAGATGAGGTAATCAGTCCATCGGCCTTGGAGTTAGTGTTCACAGCATCGTGGTGGAGGAGAGTCTGGAGCAAAGGCAAGAAGACTGGCGCTTTTTATAGGCGTCAGTGAATGGGACGGGCAGCAGACGAGGGCAGTCACTGGTAGGCGGGATTCCCCAGTGGAAGTAGGTCCTTCCCAAAGAGATGGGTTAGTTGCAGCAGCCGTGAAGAAGGTCTTGTAGATGTCCTCTGAACCAAGATTCCATGATGTTGCAGTGTCTGACAAGTTGTGCAAGAAAGGTATAAAATACCGACAATATGAAAGTTAAGACACATGTGCAACATCTGGATATCTTTATTGTAGTAGGCGTTTCGCCATCCAGTGGCTTTATCAATATAGATTCTAGGACATAATAGGAAGACAGTAGAACTATATACAAAAGATGAGGTAATCAGTCCCTCGGCCTTGGAGTTAGTGTTCACAGCATCGTGGTGGAGGAGAGTCTGGAGCAAAGGCAAGAAGACTGGCGCTTTTTATAGGCGTCAGTGAATGGGACGGGCAGCAGACGAGGGCAGTCACTGGTAGGCGGGATTCCCCAGTGGAAGTAGGTCCTTCCCAAAGAGATGGGTTAGTTGCAGCAGCCGTGAAGAAGGTCTTGTAGATGTCCTATGAACCAAGATTCCATGATGTTGCAGTGTCTGACAAGTTGTGCTGACAAGTTGTCCTAGAATCTGTATTGATAAAGCCACTGGATGGCAAAACGTCTACTACAATAAAGATATCCAGATGTTGCACATGTGTCTTAACTTTCATATTGTCGGTATTTTATACCTTTCTTGCACAACTTGTCAGACACTGCAACATCATGGAATCTTGGTTCAGAGGACATCTACAAGACATTCTTCACGGCTGCTGCAACTAACCCATCTCTTTGGGAAGGACCTACTTCCACTGGGGAATCCCGCCTACCAGTGACTGCCCTCGTCTGCTGCCCGTCCCATTCACTGACGCCTATAAAAAGCGCCAGTCTTCTTGCCTTTGCTCCAGACTCTCCTCCACCACGATGCTGTGAACACTAACTCCAAGGCCGAGGGACTGATTACCTCATCTTTTGTATATAGTTCTACTGTCTTCCTATTATGTCCTAGAATCTGTATTGATAAAGCCACTGGATGGCGAAACGTCTACTACAATAAAGATATCCAGATGTTGCACATGTGTCTTAACTTTCATATTGTCGGTATTTTATACCTTTCTTGCACAACTTGTCAGACACTGCAACATCATGGAATCTTGGTTCAGAGGACATCTACAAGACATTCTTCACGGCTGCTGCAACTAACCCATCTCTTTGGGAAGGACCTACTTCCACTGGGGAATCCCGCCTACCAGTGACTGCCCTCGTCTGCTGCCCGTCCCATTCACTGACGCCTATAAAAAGCGCCAGTCTTCTTGCCTTTGCTCCAGACTCTCCTCCACCACGATGCTGTGAACACTAACTCCAAGGCCGAGGGACTGATTACCTCATCTTTTGTATATAGTTCTACTGTCTTCCTATTATGTCCTAGAATCTGTATTGATAAAGCCACTGGATGGCGAAACGTCTACTACAATAAAGATATCCAGATGTTGCACATGTGTCTTAACTTTCATATTGTCGGTATTTTATACACAGTGGCTTCATCAGTCCAATACAAAGCAGAAATGGGCAAGGAGAGTAGAAGCGGATGAGGTAATCAGTCCTCAACCTGGATACGATGTGTTCAGTCCATCACTCTTGTAGTAAGGTGCAGCATAGGGCCAGAGAGGTGGCTTATATACTGCGGTGAGATGGAGTTGAAAGCAGGAGGAGGCGGATCTTAGTGGACCTGCCCAACAAGCAAGTAGGTCATCAGTCCCAAAGGTTTGGGGCAAGCGTTGAAGTCTTTTGTAACAAGATTCCACTGATGCTTGCAGTGTCTGAGATGTGATGAAATGGTTTTGAAACCTGACAAGTTGAAGAATTCGAGACACTTATGCAACACATGGGAATATTTAATTAAAGAAAACGTTTTCGTCCCTAAACCTTTGGACGATGGATCCATACTTACTAGTTGCAGGTCCCACTAAGATCCCTGCCTCCTCCTGCTTCAACTCATTCTCACCTGCAGCAGTAAGCCACTCCTCTGGGCCCTATGCTGCACTTACATTACAAGAGTGATGGACTGAACATCGTATCCAGGTTGAGGGACTGATTACCTCATACTTCTACTCTCCTTACCCATTTCTACTTTGTATTGGACTGATGAAGCCACTGTGTGGCGAAACGTTTCTTTAATAAAGATTCCCATGTGTTGCATAAGTGTCTCAATTCTTCAACTCCTTTGTTTATGTTTGGTCTCAGTGTCGACGTACATCGTACTCCTTTGTTTATGAACATTAAAATGGTATAAAATACCGACAGGTTGTTAGGTAAGACACATATGCAACAGTTAGGTATCTTTATTTTGAAACGTTTCGCCTACACAGTAGGCTTCTTTTCAGTCGAGTACAGAAAAAGTTGATAGAAGCAGAAGATACTCTTGAAGACGATGTAATTCAGTCCATCACCCTTGAAAGTTTTGAGGTCAGTCCCTCAGTCTGGAGAAGTTAGCATTGCTTCCGTTGTTCTGAAACAATAATGGGAAGTTGAAGTGACGGGAATCGGGCCTTTATATAGTGCCACCAGGAGGTGAGACGTGAACATTAAAATGGTATAAAATACCGACAGATTGTTAGGTAAGACATTGATACAAAAACAGCATTAGGTATCTATTTGAAACGACGTTTTGTTTACACAGTAGGCTTCTTTTTCAGTCGAGTACAGCAAAGTTGAAAGAAGCAGAAGATAATTGGAAGACGATGTAATCAGTTCCATCACCCTTTAAAGCTTTTTGAGGAGGAACAGTCCTTCAGTTCGGAAGAAGCAGCAATTCCTTCCGTTGTTCTGAAACAATATGAAAGCTTGAAGCGACAGAATCGGGCCCATATAGTGCCAGGAGGTGAGACGCAGGTTGATTTGGGAGGGCAGGTCCTTCGTCAAACCCAGTCCGTTCTCACTAGTAGTAGGTTCAATCGAAGTAGATGCGGTCTGTGACCAACGATTAGCCCTTCGTGTTGCAGTTCGACAGAACAGGACAACCTCTACTAGTGAGAACGGCTGGGTTTGAGAAGGACCTGCCCTCCCAAATCAACCTACGTCTCACCTCCTGGCACTATATAAGGCCCGATTCTGTCACTTCAACTTCATATTGTTTCAGACAACGGAACAATGCTCTTCTCCAGACTGAGGGACTGACCACCTCAAAACTTTAAGGGTGATGGACTGATTACATCGTCTTCAAGTATCTTCCGCTTCTATCAACTTTTCTGTACTCGACTGAAGAAGCCTACTGTGTAGGCGAAACGTTTCAAAATAAAGATACCTAACTGTTGCATATGTGTCTTACCTAACAATCTGTCGGTATTTTATACCATTTTAATGTTCATTCTGTCAGACACTGCAACACAAGGGTATCTTGGTACAGACCATCTACTTCGACAACCTCTACTAGTGAGAGTGGCTGGGTTTGAGAAGGACCTGCCCTCCCAAATCAACCTACGTCTCACCTCCTGGCACTATATAAGGCCCGATTCTGTCACTTCAACTTCATATTGTTTCAGACAACGGAACAATGCTCTTCTCCAGACTGAGGGACTGACCACCTCAAAACTTTAAGGGTGATGGACTGATTACATCGTCTTCAAGTATCTTCTGCTTCTATCAACTTTTCTGTACTCGACTGAAGAAGCCTACTGTGTAGGCGAAACCTTTCGAAATAAAGATACCTAACTGTTGCATATGTGTCTTACCTAACAATCTGTCGGTATTTTATACCATTTTAATGTTCATTCTGTCAGACACTGCAACACAAGGGTATCTTGGTACAGACCATCTACTTCGACAACCTCTACTAGTGAGAACGGCTGGGTTTGAGAAGGACCTGCCCTCCCAAATCAACCTACGTCTCACCTCCTGGCACTATATAAGGCCCGATTCTGTCACTTCAACTTCATATTGTTTCAGACAACGGAACAATACTCTTCTCCAGACTGAGGGACTGACCACCTCAAAACTTTAAGGGTGATGGACTGATTACATCGTCTTCAAGTATCTTCTGCTTCTATCAACTTTTCTGTACTCGACTGAAGAAGCCTACTGTGTAGGCGAAACGTTTCAAAATAAAGATACCTAACTGTTGCATATGTGTCTTACCTAACAATCTGTCGGTATTTTATACCATTTTAATGTTCATTCTGTCAGACACTGCAACACAAGGGTATCTTGGTACAGACCATCTACTTCGACAACCTCTACTAGTGAGAACGGCTGGGTTTGAGAAGGACCTGCCCTCCCAAATCAACCTACGTCTCACCTCCTGGCACTATATAAGGCCCGATTCTGTCACTTCAACTTCATATTGTTTCAGACAACGGAACAATGCTCTTCTCCAGACTGAGGGACTGACCACCTCAAAACTTTAAGGGTGATGGACTGATTACATCGTCTTCAAGTATCTTCTGCTTCTATCAACTTTTCTGTACTCGACTGAAGAAGCCTACTGTGTAGGCGAAACGTTTCAAAATAAAGATACCTAACTGTTGCATATGTGTCTTACCTAACAGGTGAGACGTAGGTTGATTTGGGAGGGCAGGTCCTTCTCAAACCCAGCCGTTCTCACTAGTAGAGGTTGTCGAAGTAGATGGTCTGTACCAAGATACCCTTGTGTTGCAGTGTCTGACAGAATGAACATTAAAATGGTATAAAATACCGACAGGTTGTTAGGTAAGACACATATGCAACAGTTAGGTATCTTTATTTTGAAACGTTTCGCCTACACAGTAGGCTTCTTCAGTCGAGTACAGAAAAGTTGATAGAAGCAGAAGATACTTGAAGACGATGTAATCAGTCCATCACCCTTAAAGTTTTGAGGTGGTCAGTCCCTCAGTCTGGAGAAGAGCATTGTTCCGTTGTCTGAAACAATATGAAGTTGAAGTGACGGAATCGGGCCTTATATAGTGCCAGGAGGTGAGACGTAGGTTGATTTGGGAGGGCAGGTCCTTCTCAAACCCAGCCGTTCTCACTAGTAGAGGTTGTCGAAGTAGATGGTCTGTACCAAGATACCCTTGTGTTGCAGTGTCTGACAGAATGAACATTAAAATGGTATAAAATACCGACAGGTTGTTAGGTAAGACACATATGCAACAGTTAGGTATCTTTATTTTGAAACGTTTCGCCTACACAGTAGGCTTCTTCAGTCGAGTACAGAAAAGTTGATAGAAGCAGAAGATACTTGAAGACGATGTAATCAGTCCATCACTCTTAAAGTTTTGAGGTGGTCAGTCCCTCAGTCTGGAGAAGAGCATTGTTCCGTTGTCTGAAACAATATGAAGTTGAAGTGACGGAATTGGTACAGACCATCTACTTCGACAACCTCTACTAGTGAGAACGGCTGGGTTTGAGAAGGACCTGCCCTCCCAAATCAACCTACGTCTCACCTCCTGGCACTATATAAGGCCCGATTCCGTCACTTCAACTTCATATTGTTTCAGACAACGGAACAATGCTCTTCTCCAGACTGAGGGACTGACCACCTCAAAACTTTAAGGGTGATGGACTGATTACATCGTCTTCAAGTATCTTCTGCTTCTATCAACTTTTCTGTACTCGACTGAAGAAGCCTACTGTGTAGGCGAAACGTTTCAAAATAAAGATACCTAACTGTTGCATATGTGTCTTACCTAACAACCTGTCGGTATTTTATACCATTTTAATGTTCATTCTGTCAGACACTGCAACACAAGGGTATCTTGGTACAGACCATCTACTTCGACAACCTCTACTAGTGAGAACGGCTGGGTTTGAGAAGGACCTGCCCTCCCAAATCAACCTACGTCTCACCTCCTGGCACTATATAAGGCCCGATTCCGTCACTTCAACTTCATATTGTTTCAGACAACGGAACAATGCTCTTCTCCAGACTGAGGGACTGACCACCTCAAAACTTTAAGGGTGATGGACTGATTACATCGTCTTCAAGTATCTTCTGTTTCTATCAACTTTTCTGTACTCGACTGAAGAAGCCTACTGTGTAGGCGAAACGTTTCAAAATAAAGATACCTAACTGTTGCATATGTGTCTTTCCTTTGTTTATGTTTGGTCTCAGAGTGCCGACGTACATTGTACTCCTTTGTTTATGTTTGGTCTCAGAGTGCCGACGTACATTGTACTTCTTCAAAACTGCAACAGTTTTCTGGTATACGACACACGAGACTATCACCTTCCTGAACAGAGTATTTTACGCCCCATTCTTCATTAAATTCTCGGCACTCACTCTGCACTGCTCTTTTTCCTTTTCCTTCTATAACTGAAGCGTTTATGTGAAAAAATGAAAAAAAAAAAACTAAAATTTGAACAAATTTTGCCATATAAATTGTTACAAGCATCAAAATCTTTAAGTGACAGAAGTGACTGTCACTTTAAAGTTTCTGTGGGCCGCATGTGGCCCTGTGGCCCCTGTAGTACAGTACAGTGAAAGTATTGATTCGACAAGATAAATATTACACTGATTTTTCAAGTAATCAGGAGAAGTAATAATTTTTCCCAAACTTGGTCAGAATAATACAGTGGTTATATTAATGGAAGTTTTAAATTTTTATATTTTAAATTTATTTCTTCCAGTACATGTACAAGGTGCAAAGAATCGCAGACAGGCGATCTTAACTATGCAGGACAAGCCACGGAGGGGGGGGGGGAATCTTTATCTCAAGTACTTTCACGCTTCTCAGTGCGTCATCAGGAGCTGTGCAATGTTGAAAGGGAGCAACCAAAGCAGGAAGTGAGGTCTCAGAGTAACCTACTAAGGGTAACCATGGCTAGTGACGCTACTCTGAGACCTCTCTCCTTGCTTTGGTTGCTCCCTTGCAACATTGCACAGCTCCTGATGACGCACTGAGAAAGTGTGAAAGTACTTGAGCTAAAGATTTACACCCCCCCACCCCCTGGCTTGTCTTGCATGTACAAGGTATACAGACCATAGCTCATATTAGTGACATACTACTATATAGAAACCCGCTTATTATGCTGAGCATTTCGGGCAAATTATTTCAGTTTTGTCCCAGGATGCGACCCACACCAGTCCACTAACACCCAGGTTCCCGTTGTTACTGATGGGTGAACATAGACAACCGGTGTAAGGAAACACGTCCGATGTTTCCACCCCTTCGCCGGGAATCAAACCCGCACCCTCACCGTGTGAAGCGAAAGCTTTAAGAGACACAAGTCTACAATGGTATAATTTTTTTATAGATCAAATGATCATATTCTTTGGGCGGTAATCAATACTTTCCGAGATATAGTGGCGTTAAGTTAATGGTCTGTCACCGCCTGGCGGTGGACTCAGTACTTTTTTCTAAGGTGGATATTTGTACATTGTGCATATATCAACCAGTTGTATACAACACAATACTTGCACTAATAGTGTGAGTATACTGTTTACAAAACTTGTTGACACAATACTATTGTTATAATACTGGACTCTGTGGAGGTCTTTGAAACAGTGTCATACGCAGTGGTGTCTTCCACTCCTCACTCACAAAACGGTGGTCCGAGCCATTGCTACTTGTCCGTAGGAGGAATTTTTGTTAGAAAGTGATCACCATGCCTCATACGGGAGTGTATGTGGTGATCACTTCGTGGTCGCGAGAGTACTGCAGGTATTGTGACCAGGTATTTGCATATTAGTTACCTGAATACAGACAAAAGCGGGCATACGGGGGTCTGTTGCAATAATACAATATGGTAGAGCAATCAACATGCACATGAGCAAGAGGTTAAATAAAGAATTATTACTTGGGTAGCATAAAAATGGGTTAGACAGATATTTGTTAATGGATGGATTTGAGAAGGCCTGTTTCTCCTGTTATGTTCTCGTGTAGTGTTAGCACCAGCGACTATGTGAACATAAGAACATAAGAAAGGAGGAACACGGCAGGAGGCCTGTTGGCTCATACTAGGCAGGTCCTTTACAATTCATCCCACTAAAAAAACATTGCACAACCCAATTTTCAATGCCACCCAAGAAATAAGCTCTGATATGCAAGTCCCACTCAAATCCAACCCCTCTCACTCATGTATTTATCCAACCTAAATTTGAAACTACCCAAAGTCCTAGCCTCAATAACCCAACTAGGTAGACTGTTCCACTCATCAACTACTCTATTTCCAAACCAATACTTTCCTATGTCCTTTCTAAATCTAAACTTATCTAATTTAAATCCATTACTGCGGTTTCTCTCTTGGAGAGATATTCTCAAGACCTTATTTATATCCCCTTCATTAATACCCATCTTCCACTTATACACTTCGATCATGTCTCCCCTCATTCTTCGTCTAACAAGTGAATGTAATTTAAGAGTCTTCAATCTTTCTTCATAAGGAAGATTTCTAATGCTATGTATTAATTTAGTCATCCTACGCTGAATGTTTTCTAACAAATTTATGTCCATTCTGTAATATGGAGACCAGTACTGAGCTGCATAATCTAGGTGAGGCCTTACTAATGATGTATAAAGCTGCAGTATGACCTCTGGACTTCTGTTGCTTACACTTGATATAAATTCCAATAATCTATTTGCCTTATTACGTACGCTTAGGCATTGCTGTCTTGGTTTAAGGTTGCTGCTCACCATAACCCCCCAAGTCCTTTTCGCAATCTGTATGGCTAAATTCTACATCCTTTAACTTATAAGTGCTAGGGTTATGGACACTCCCGAGCTTCAGAACCTTGCATTTATCTACATTGAACTGCATCTACCACTTCTCTGACCAAGAATCGAGTTTGTCTAAATCCTTCTGAAGTTCCCTAACATTTACGTTTGAATCAATTATCCTACCTATCTTTGTGTCATCAGCGAATTTGCTCATATCACTAGTAATACCCTCATCAAGGTTCTTGATACATATTATAAATAACAACGGGCCCAAGACTGATCCCTGTGGTACGACTCTTGTTACAGATCCCTACTCTTTGCTTCCTGTCTGTGAGCCATGACTCGATCCACGAGAGCACTTTTCCCCCAATGCCATGAGCTGCCACTTTCTTTAACAGTGTTTGGTGCGAAACTCTATCAAAAGCCTTACTAAAATCTAAGTAAACAATATCAAATTCTTTATCGTGATCAACAGCCTCAAAAGCTTTACTGAAGAAAGTTAATAAATTAGTTAGACAAGAACGGCCTCTCGTGAATCCATGCTGAGTATCATTAATCAAGCTATGCTTATCCAGATGGCTTCTTATAATCTCAGCTATAATTGACTCTAGTAATTTGCCTACAATTGAGGTTAGGCTTAATGGGCGGCAATTTGACGGTAACGACTTGTCCCCTGCTTTAAAAATAGGAATTACATTAGCCATCTTCCACGTATCAGACACTACACCTGTTTGAAGAGATAAATTAAAAAATATTAGTTAGTGGTTCACAGAGTTCCATTTTGAATTCCTTAAGAACCCTTGAAAAGAGCTCATCAGGACCCGCCGACTTATTTTGCTTCAGTCGGTCTATTTGTTTCATAACCATTTCACTAGTGACTGTGATGTTACATAATTTATCTTCTTCATGCCCACTATAAATATTACTTACTGGGATATTGTTAGTGTCTTCCTGTGTAAAAACCGAGAGAAAATAATTATTTAAAATCGAGCACATTTCATTCTCTTTGTCAGTAAGATGCCCATAGTTATTTTTAAGGGGACCTATCTTATCTCTAACTTTCGCTCTATAGACCTGGAAAAAACTCTTTGGGTTAGTTTTAGAATCCCTAGCAACTTTAATTTCATATTCCCTTTTAGCTTTTCTTATTCCCTTTTTAACGTCCCTCTTAATGTCAATATACTGACTCATAAGATGACCCTCGCCTCTTTTGATACGCCTGTTAATTCCCTTCTTATGCCCTAGTAGATATTTCAGCCTATTATTCATCCATTTTGGGTCATTTCTATTTGATCTAATTTCTTTATACGGGATAATCGTTCTTTGAGCAGCATGTATGGTGTTCAGAAAACTGTTATATTGATAGCTCTCTTCGTTACCCCAGTCAACAGATAAGTGTTCGGTAAGCCCATCGTAATCTGCTAAGCGAAAATCTGGGATTGTTACTGAGTTATCCCTACTATCATACTTCCATTCAATGCTAAATGTAATTGATTTGTAGTCGCTAGCACCCAGTTCCTCTGAAATTTCTAAATTATTAATAAGGGATTCATTGTTTGCCAGGTTCTGTCACAAACTGCTTCAAAAAACAATCGATTCCTTCCAATATTTTGATCAAATTTCATTACTTGGAATAAACCTTTCATCTGTCAGTGATCAAATTCAGAGAAACCAGATTTCTGATCACCGGTGTGTCCATCACTATCATCCTCCTGGGAAACCTTACCTTGATTACATGCATTAAACTTATTTGCATCAATATTGAACAAAGTTGCTAAACCTCAGTAGAGGTTTATGGATTGGTATTAACTCAGGACTCTTCTGGATGGGATCAGAAAATCAATATTTCTCATTTTCATAGCTGTTATATTGTTGAAGATTGATACACTTATGCAGCATACGGGAATCTTTATTCAGGAAACGCTTCGCCACACAGTGGCTTCATCAGTCCAATACAAAGAGGAAGACGTAAGGAGAGGAGGAGTATGAGGTAATCAGTCCCTCAGCCTGGAGTCGATGTGTTCAGTCCATCAATCTTGTAGAATGTACAGCATAGGGCCGTAGACGTGGCTTATATACTGTAGAGAGGTGAGGTGAAGCAGGCGGAGGCGGGGTCATAGTGGTACCATCCACTAGTCGAAGTAGGTCTTCGTCCAAAGGTTGAACAAGTGTTGAAGAATTCTTTGTAACAAGATCCCATGATGCTGCAGTGTCTGACAGTTGTGATGAATGGTTTGAAAAACCGACAAGTTGAAGATTGAGACACTTATGCAGCATACGGGAATCTTTGACTAGTAGTCAAGATAAGGGGGACCTCTTTGCCGAACACTTTGCTACCAAAATGCAAGTTCCTGATCCAGCAAGGGATCCTCCTTGGCTAGCTGCAAGAATTGTGTCAAAACTGTCAGTGGTGACAATAAGGAAGGTAGCACTGGACATTGCTGGTGCTTTCGACGGGGTGTGGCACCAGGGCCTCTTAGCAAAACTTCAAGCACTGGGAATTGCAGGCTCTACGCTGTCTCCTCAGTGATTACCTTCATGGTAGATCTCAAAGTGTAGTTCTCAATGGAACGGAATCAGCAAGACATCCTATTGGGGAAAGTGTTCCACAAGGAAGCGTGCTGGGACCATTGTTATGGAATGTCTACTTCAACGACCTTCTTCATCTCATCCCAGAATCACATGCATATGCAGACGACTGTACACTGACATTCACTTACCCAAGAGAAGAAATGCCAGCTGCTCTAAGCTACATCCATCACCAGCTAAGAGCTATATCAGCTTGGGGATATAGATGGCAAGTAACATTTGCACCTGAGAAAATGCAAATGATGATCGTCTCTAGGCACAATGATGGTAGTGCTGGTGCAGTAGTAAGGATGAATGGGAGGGTGTTGGCACCTAGAGAAGAAATTGATATCCTTGGGGTGAAATTTGACTCCAAACCATGACGAACCATGTAAATCTTGCAAACAAGGCAGCCAAGAAGCTTACAGCACTTCGCCGTATCTCGCATCTGCTTGACAGTAGGGGTTGCAAGATTCTGTACGAGAGATCTGTCATTTTAGCAGAGCCTTCAACACAGGATGGATGTGGGTGGCCTTACTGTTATGTACAAGGCCAATATTTTCAAAGTACCACACTTGGATCCACTTCGAGGACAGCGTGAAATGAGCTTTTATGCCACAAGACGGGCAGAAAGCAGCAACTTCACTCTGGCTGTTCCCTTCTCCAGAACATCACTCCATCTGAGATCATATATACCCAGGATGACTCGAGTATGGAACACATTCGTACAGCATAATGATGACAACGAGATAAAGTCAGTTGATCAAATGAAAATGCTGGCACACAGATGGCTCCAACTTCATCCTGTTCCCTACTTGTATGTCTCATAACAATAAAAATGCTTTCAAATGAGCTGATGTAGGTAACAGCTCTTATCTTGCCAATAAAGTTAGGAATCCTTAACCTGTAAATAGCTTGTCAATAAAGCTAGGAATCCTTAACCTAACCTTGTCAAACCCTGTGTAAAGAAAGAGAGAGAGAGAGAGAGAGAGAGATAGAGAGAGAGGGAGAAAGGCTATGAGATAGAGAAATGCGAGGGAGGGGGAGAAAGATAGAAAGAGGGAGAGGGAGAGAGAAGGCAAGAGAGAGAGAAAGATATAGAGAGATGAGGGTTAGGGACAAGGACTGTGGGAGAGAGAGAGAGAGCGAGTGAGGAGGGTGGGGGAAAGGCTGTGGGAGAGAGCGAGAGATAGAGAGAGATAGTGAGAGAGAGCATAGTGAGAGATAGCGAGAGAGAGGGATAGTGAGAGAGAGAGAAGGATAAGGAGAGAAAGCGGGAAGGACTGGGTTAGGGGGGGTAGGCGGTCAGTTCCCACGAGTCTACTGGCTGAGGGAGGGAGAGAGGGATAGAGGAAAAGGTAGAAAGAGAGAGAGAGAGAGGGAGAGGGAGAGGAAGAGGAGAGAGATAGTGAGACAGAATGAGAGAGAGAGGAGGGTGAAGACGTGTCACAGTGTGCTCCACAAACTTTCTAAATATTACTTAAATACGAGGGTTGGTGAGGATAAAAACTGTTCAGTGACGTAGTACTACCTACAACACATTAGTACAAGTAACCCAACTCCTCTACTGAAGTGAATATAAGTAATATCAGTGATATTTAAGTGTGGTATGGTGAAGATATGGTGTGAGTGAGGGGACAGCGGCAGGCCTAGGAGTGACGTCACTATTGCCTTCACAGTGAGCATCTAATATTATATGTGTTTTGTGCTATGTACTAGCATCTGGGTCTTTATAACAACGTGACTGGTACAATGCAACATAGTGATTTGTGTAACATCTTCCATTAGTGGAAAAGTGGATAGCATAAACAGTGTTCATTAAGTGATAGTGAGAAGGCAACACTTCCAGCTCGTCGGCCACTGCCTGCCCTCACTACCCACCCCGCTATAAACACCCCCACCCACGACACTCCACCCCACCCACGATACTCCACCCCACCCACGATACCACCACCCACCCTCTCTCCCCTGTGAACTTAATTGCAAACCTACAAGCCTCCTCTGGGATGACTTCACATCGCAAAATAGCAAGAATATCTATGCTATCTGGCTATTGTCCCAGTAGTTACTGCAGTGTTTGTGGGTATACCACAAGGGACAAAATTTTTCTTAGATGTAAGGAACCTACTTGTTCCAACTACTGCCACACAGATTGCATTCCAGAAGAAGAATTTTGTTGCAGCCAGGTTGAAAATTTCAGAAAATTGAAGGATATCCATAATCCTGTGGTATATGTGGATACAAGCCTGGAGCTACAGGAGGAAGGTTCAGAAGTCCTACCTCAGGGACTTCTGTCCAAAGATCAAGACTGCCCTCTTGGGCTGTGTTGTAAAGTTGCAGCTAAGATAATCCATCACAGGGAAGCACTTCATGAGCTCCTCAAATCATTAGATAACCTCCAAGCTATTGTAGAAGGCCAGTGCAAGCCTACATCAAGTGACGTAAGCTGCTCAGCTGATGGTGACACTATTGACAAAGACTGGAAGTCCCACACTGAGCTTAACTCAGGGGTAAATAACTGGTGGAATTTTGTCATCGCTAAGATCCCACAGACTGACAGAGTTCAAAACACTACCTTTGGGAATTCTAACACAATTCTTCTGACCACCACAGAGGGAACAAATCCTCTTCCCAGCAATGAAGGAAACCTTGGATCTGTTAATTCTCCTACACCTGACATCTCTGCTTCAGCCACTGCCAGTCCACTTAACAGTGCACATACCATCTCTGATCCTACACCTGTCAGCACACCTGCCGACACTATTCCAGAATCTGGCAGCAGTGCTTCATCAGCAAGTTCTGAGTCAGGAGTTTCTCCACCAGAGATTGGTGCAGTTAATAATCAGGGAACTATCACTTCACCTGATCACCTACTGTGCCAAAGTATGAACAGCAGGGACACATCTGTCAGAACTGGTAGAGGACGGGGCAGAGGACGTGGAAGAGGACGTGGAGGAGGAAGACATTTACAGTTGTCTCAGCCTCCACTAACACAGTTCCAGTGGCAGAACCTGAGGACAAATCTGCAAAACACAGGAGGTGCAACAAATCATAGTCCACCCTCCCAGGCACCTAGGCTGTGCTCTCGCTGTCACCGGAAAGGGCACACTCCCAGCAACTGCCTGCGAGATACCAGGTGTAATTACTGCTACAAGAAAGGACATCAGGAGGACCAGTGTCAGAAGAAAAAGGAACTTGACAGACAGGACCACCTGTTTAGAGACCTGTTCTCAGAACAAACCAGCAGGATCTCTGAATTGGTGAACACTCTCACACGTCACCCACTCAGCTACTCCTATCCCAGCCCAGCAGGTGGTATTGTGCCTTATACAAGACCACAGACCTACATCCCTGCAGCTGCCTCAGTACCCTACCTCTCTCAAGGGCAGGCACCTTATATGCTCTACACACCCACCACCTCAAGCTGACCACATCATGAGGAACCAGTCTATCAGCTTCCTGTCAGCCAACATTAGAGATTTCATTACTAATGTTGAAGAGCACACACAGTTTTGTGAACACTCGATGTCCTGACGAGAGCTGTTGTTGAAACATTTTTGGATGACAGGACTCCAGAAAATTTTGCAAGAATTGCTGGCTACACCTCATGGATGAGAAGAGACAGGCAAGGGCAAGGAGGAGGTGTTGCTGTGTGCTTCTCTAAAAGTGTTCATGCCCAGCACATTGATGTTGCCACCCCTACACATCTTGAAATGATGTTCTTCAACCTCTGCATAAACACTAGTACCTGTGTACTAGCATGTGCAATGTGCAGACCTCAGTGGCAACATGCAGATCCCATCAACTTCCTAATGGAAAATATTGACTCCCTTCTGCTACAACACAACTGTCAACATATCATAATTGTTGGTGACCTCAACCAGCACCTTATACAGAGGGACTTTGATGACCTTCTTGCAGTGTTTGACATGAGAAACTTTGTTTATTTCCCTACTCACATCTCTAGCTCCTCCCTTGACCCAGTAGTGAGCGATCTGGCAGAAGGCATAGTCACTTGTCAACCCCTCGGCTATGTTGGATCGTCTGACCACAAGGCTGTTTTTACGACACTTAAGATCCCAACAGAACGAGGTGAGGAGTCCACACTCACAACCTGGCTATGGGAAAGTGGTAATTGGCCAGCCCTTCGCTCTGAGCTCGCCCCCACCGATTGGAATGCTCATCTCCAAGGGGATGTTGACAGCATCTACAACAATCTACAACAAGAACACATTCCTTACCGGCAATATGTGACGAAGCCTACGGATCAGCCTTGGTTTGGCTTTCGTTGTAGAGGGCTGCTACTGCTAAGTACAAAGCATGGCGAAGGTATAAGAGACATCCTACCTCCTATAACAGGAACTTGCACAGGCAAGCCTGTAGACATATGGGTGATGTTCAAAAGTGGGCCATTGCTACATGGGAGGTGGACACTAAAAGAAAGCTAGCATCAGGTCGGGTAGGCTCCAAAACCTGGTGGTCCATGGTCAAGGACAGACAAGGTTATCTGCCTGATGAACTCATTCCACCTCTAAATCGACAGGATGGGACCACCTCTACTAGTAGTCAAGAGAAGGCGGTCCTCTTCGCTGAACACTTTGCTACCAAAATGCAAGTTCCTGATCCAGCAAGGGACCCTCCTTGGCTAGCTGCAAGAACTGTGTCAAAACTGTCAGTGGTGACAATAAGGCAGGAGGAGGTGCATTTCTTTCTTAAATCGCTTGACCAAGAAAAGGCTATGGGCCCAGACAAGTTGAGCCCAAAATTGCTGAGAAGATGTGAAGAGCAGCTAGCAGGACCTCTAACTCGCATCTTTCAGCACTGCCTAGTACAGTGTAAATGGCCTGTTCACAAAAAATGCCCTGTTCACAAAAAGAAGAGCAGAGCAGAAATCAGCAACTACAGACCAGTGTCACTCCTGTCAATCACTGGTAAGATCCTTGAGACAATAATCTCAAGACAAATGACAGTTTTTTTTGACTATCACTCACTACTTTGTGATCGTCAATATGGCTTCAGGAAAGGTTACTCTGCTGCTGATCTGTTGTTAAACCTCTCCACTAAGTGGCACCAGTCACTGGATGAATCCAAAGTCAGATGTGTGGTAGCACTGGACATTGCTGGTGCTTTCGACCAGGTGTGGCACCAGGGCCTCTTAGCAAAACTTCAAGCACTGGGAATTGCAGGCTCTATGCTATGTCTCCTCAGTGATTTCCTTCATGGTAGATCTCTAAGTGTAGTTCTCAATGGAACGGAATCAGCAAGACATCCTATTGGGGCAAGTGTTCCACAAGGAAGCATGCTGGGTCCATTGTTATGGAATGTCTACTTCAACGACCTTCTTCATCTCATCCCAGAATCACATGCATATGCAGACGACTGCACATTGACATTCACTTATCCAATAGAAGAAATGCCAGCTGCTCTAAGCTACATCAATCACCAGCTGAGAGCTATATCAGCTTGGGGAAATAGATGGCAAGTAACATTTGCACCTGAGAAAATGCAAATGATGATCGTCTCTAGGCACCATTATGGTAATGCTGGTGCAGTAGTAAGGATGAATGGGAGGGTGTTGGCACCTGGAGAAGAAGTTGATATCCTTGGGGTGAAATTTGACTCCAAACTAACCATGAAGAACCATGTTGTAAATCTTGCAAACAAGGCAGCCAGGAAGCTTACAGCACTTCGCCGTATTTCGCATCTACTTGACAGTAGGGGTTGCAAGATTCTGTACGAGGCACAAGTACGCTCGCACCTTGAGTACACTCCACTTTCTTGGTTTGCCTGCCCCCTCTCTCATCTGCGACTGCTTGACAGAGTAGAGAACAAAGCAAGACGTCTCATCTCTCACCTGGACCCATCCTGGATAGATCTGTCATTTCAGCAGAGCCTTCGACACAGGAGGGATGTGGGTGGCCTTACTGTTATGTACAAGGCCAATATTTTCAAAGTACCACACTTGGATCCACTTCGAGGACAGCGTGAAACAAGCTTTTATGCCACAAGATGGGCAGAAAGCAGCAACTTCACACTGGCTGTACCCTTCTCCAGAACATCACTCCATCTGAGATCATACATACCCAGGATGACTCGAGTATGGGACACATTCGTACAGCATAATGATGTCAACGAGATAAAGTCAGTTGATCAAATGAAAATGCTGGCCCACAGATGGCTCCATCTTCATCCTGTTCCCTACTTGTATGTCTCATAACAATAAAAATGCTTTCAAATGAGCTGATGTAGGTAACAGCTCTTTGCTTGCCAATAGAGTTAGGAATCCTTAACTTGTAAATAGCTTGTTAATAAAGCTAGGGATCCTTAACCTTGTCAAACCCTGTGTAAAAGAGAGAGAGAGAGAGAGAGAGAGAGAGAGAGAGAGAGAGAGAGAGAGAGAGGGCGAGGGAAAAAGTCTATGAGAGAGAGAAATGTGAGGGAGGGGGAGAGAGAAAGATAGAAAGAGGGATCAGGGAGAGCGAGCCTAGAGAGAGGGAGAGAGAGGAGGGTGGGGGATAAGACTGTGTGTGTGTGTGTGTGTGTGTGTGTGTGTGTGGAAAGATAGATAATCGCAAACAATAGAAATTAAAGTGCAGAGCAAGCCACGTGGGATGGAAGTTTTAATCTCTAGATCTTTCACACTGGTGGGTCGTCAGGAGCTATGCAATTCTGCGAGAGAGCTACACATTGGAGAAATTCTCTGAGGTGTCAATGGAGGCTCTTGTCACGAGGACCACCACTTCTAACTTCTATGTTGCTTCAGAAAAATTCTCCTATCTATTGCTGTTTTTCAACATTACATAGTTCCTGACGATGCACGAAAGTGCGAAATATTTAGAGCTAAAGATTTCCATCCACCTGTGGCATGTGGTGAGGATGGAAAGAGAATGATGTAGATATATATATATATATATATATATATATATATATATATATATATATATATATATATATATATATATATATATATATATATATATATATATAGATATATGTGTGTGTGTGTGTGTGTGTGTATACTCACCTACTTGTGGTTGCAGGGGTCGAGTCAGCTCCTGGCCCCTCCTCTTTACTGGTTGCTACTAGGTCCTCTCTCCCCCTGCTCCATGTAGACAGCCTGTACTGTCTGCACAGACAGCCCATGCTGTCTGCCAGCTTAGTTCATATTTCGCGCCACTAAAGTGCTGCCCTCTGGGCCTGTCCAAGTCTGTGGGAAGCTGGTCCCACACACACTCACTCTCACAGCGGCCTGGCAGCAAGACAGAAGGCCTACTTGCTCTCTCGTGGGATGGCCCTCCTGGGCCATGGGCACAACACACAAGCCTGTGTATCCACCACGACTTAACAATAAAGTAAGAAGCCTCCGAAGACGTATCATTTATACCCCGCTACCAGAACACCAAATAAACTCGTTATAAATGGTGGGAAGCGGTGGTCGCAGCAGTGTTTTTGCCCGGAGAGAGGAAGGAAGAGATGAAGTCATCTTCACTTTATCACCCTATACAAGAAGCATCCGTCTCTCAACGAGTTATCCTGATGTCGTGTCTGCACGTTTGAGCATCCAGACACAGGTACAAGCAGGATCTAGCCGAAATTTGCCGAATTTCTTCGAGAATTGTAAGTGGTGTCCCAGCGACTCCACGCTACAACGTCCCATGCTGTTTCTCAAGTCACATGTTCAGCGTCACTTGTATGTTGCTGTTGTTGTTGTTGTTCAGCTCAGCACAGCTGTTTCAGCAAGCCAGAGGTGAGTTTTGTGGTGATTTCTGCATCCAGTGTGTTTCCCTGTGTTTGTGGGTGGGAGGAGGAGGAAGTGGCCAGATGCCTCCCTCGCCATACACTCACCCACGTTCCTCGCCACCACACTACCATACACTCACCACTGCCCACTCCCTCTGCTGTGTTTTCTGCTGTTTTTTGTGTGAATTCGTCGCCAGTGCTGTGTACCCGAGTGCCCGAGGTCACTCGAAGCTATGTGGATCAGCATACCATGTAGATCACGACGCCACATGGATCCCGACGCCATGTTGGGTGTGGGCAATGTCACTTGGATCTACAAGCCTCGTGAGTTACCAGATGTCTCAGGCCACATGCTGTGGTCTGCTGCCCACATCACATTGACGTCACCAACGATGCTGACCGACTTCATGATGTCACGATGTCTGACTGACGTCACCTCGAGATGTCTGCTGACGTCACAGTGCTGCTGACGTCACCTCACGACATCACATGATGTTACATCGAGTGTTTCTAGTAATTATTTCAGTATTGTCGAGAAGATTGAGAGAAGATATATGTCGTGTGTTAATTTCTCTGAGTCAGTGTTCTCACATGTTGTACCGCATGTACCGCGGGTGTGTTTAAAGTTTCCGTGTGTCCAGTGAGGTCTGCGGTCACCCGGCGTGACCAGTGTGTTTGACAGCTGATATCAGACAGCCCTGAGCCCGAGCCCTCTTGTACAGAAAGCTCTTATGCTCGTCATTTGTGATGTTCTGCAGAATCGTACCTGCTACAGTTCCCATCGAGATTTGTTTCACTTCACCTCCAGACCTTCAGAGTGCAGTTATACGTAGAGAAACAATTCTGGGGACGCTTAGACTAACCTCTGCTATAACTCCAACTGCCGAGAAAATGACACTCGTCAAGCCGCAGTTAGCCCTGTCAGCAGGCACTGTGTCAGCCTCGTGTCACAAGCTTCAGTGAGCAGCCTGCACAAAGAAGATGTCACTTTGACTGCTAGCTCTCTCACTGCAGTCTGGTGTATGATGTTACGACTCCCAGATGTTTTGCCCAGTCGTCTCTGCCACGACTCGCTCCACGCTCGCCTGCAGTGACAGCCCAGCGACAGTACCAGTCGAGAAGTGTCCTCCAGAGTCGCTTGCCCAGTTGCTGAGTTTTGTCGACGCCTCACTCGAGGGCACCAGCATGTTGTGTCCCAGGTTGAGTGAAACCTGCAGCGACTCCTACGATGACTGCTTCACCGTTCCAGAGGAGACCGTAACCTGTTACGTCACAGCTCAGCTGCAGTGATATCTCCTGTGTTGCAGTATCTGTCCAGACGCAGGAAGGCATGCAGTGATGCCCTTCGACACTCACTGCCTATAACCACTATGTTTAGCACACCCCACATGTTTTTTTCTTCCCTCCCTGTAGGAAGTTTTTTTTTCCATGTCAATATGTATATATAGTATATATTTGTTTTTATTTTGTGTTCTGTGCCCTGTTCCTACGAGAGAGAGAGACCGAGTTTTTTTTACCACCCACGCGGTAGGTGGCCGAGCGTATGTAGACAGCCTGTACTGTCTGCACAGACAGCCCATGCTGTCTGCCAGCTTAGTTCATATTTCGCATCACTAAAGTGCTGCCCTCTGGGCCTGTCCAAGTCTGTGGGAAGCTGGTCCCACACACACTCACTCTCACAGCCGCCTGGCAGCAAGACAGAAGGCCTACTTGCTCTTTCGTGGGATGGCCCTCCCGGGCCATGGGCACAACACACAAGCCTGTGTATCCACCACGACTTAATAAAGTAAGAAGCCTCCGAAGACATATCATTAACACCCCGCTACCAGAACACCAAACAAACTCAGTTATATCCATGAGCTTTATCATACCTCGTCTTAAAACTATGTATGGTTCCCGCCTCCACTACTTCACTTTCTAGGCTATTCCACGGCCTGACTACTCTATGACTGAAGAAATACTTCCTAACATCCCTTTGATTCATCTGAGTCTTCAACTTCCAATTGTGACCTCTTGTGTCTGTATCCCTTCTCTGGAACATCCCGTCTTTGTCCACCTTGTCTATTCTGCACAGTATTTTATATGTCGTTATCATGTCTCCCCTGACCATTCTGTCCTCCAGTGTCGTCAGGTCGATTTCCCTTGACCTTTCTTCGTAGGACAATCCCCTTAGCTTTGGGACTAGTCTTGTTGCAAACCTTTGCACTTTCTCTAATTTCTTGACGTGCTTGACCAGGTGTGGGTTCCAAACTGGTGCTGCATACTCCAGTATGGGCCTGACGTAAATGGTGTACAGAGTCTTGAACGATTCCTTACCGAGGTATCGGAACGCTATCCCTAGGTTTGCCAGACGCCCGTATGCTGCAGCAGTTACCTGACTGATGTGTGCCTCAGGAGATGTGCTCAGTGTTATACTCACCCCCAGATCTTTTTCCTTGAGTGAGGTTTGCAGTCTTTGGCCACCTAGACTATACTGTGTCTGTGGTCTTCTTTGCCCTTCCCCAATCTTCGTGATTTTGCATTTGGGAGGGTTAAATTCCAGGAGCCAGTTGCTGGACCAGGCTTGTAGCCTGTCCAGGTCTCTTTGTAGTCCTGTCTGATCCTCGACCGATTTGATTCTCCTCATTTGCGCCACATCATCTGCAAACAGGGACACTTCTGAGTCTATCCCTTCCGTTATGTCATTCACAAATACCAAGAACAGCACAGGTCCTAGGACTGACCTCTGTGGAACCTCGCTTGTCACAGGCGCCCACTCTGACACCTCGTCACGTACCATGACTCGTTGTTGCATCCCTGTCAGGTATTCTCTGATCCATTGCAGTGCCCTTCCTGTTTTGTATGCCTGATCCTCTAGCTTTTGCAGTAACCTCTTGTGAGGAACTGTGTCGAAGACCTTCTTGCAGTCCAAGAAAGTGCAGTCTATCCACCCCTCTCTATCTTGTCTTACTTCTGTTACCTTGTGTGTGTGTGCATCTCTGTCTGTCTGTCTGTCTATGTAAATATTCAAATAAATATCACAGACACCAGGATTCTAAATAGCTACAAACTTGATGCCTTAAATTATTCAGTTACAAATACTTCATAACCTTAGGTAGCCTGCTTGAGTGCAAGCCGCGTTTTTCCTGATGCCGGGCACAGCAGTGAGCCTCAAATATGGTTTTCATTCATTACATTCTCGTCTTGTATGTTACGGCCTCATTAGCGATACTATACTCAATGCCCCTCGTAGAAATAGGCAAAATTATTTACAATGAGTTTCACAGCCGCAGGATTCCTGCCGTCCTCAGAACTATCCTGGCAAGTTCTTCCCATTCTTTCCCTTGTGCTATCACATTCCTTCATTCCTCACCTCTCTCCTAGAAACCTACTTCCTTAATCACTATTTTAAAGGCAGCTTCCTCATCTCACCACTCACCTGGCAGCTGCCTCACCTCCTCACCGCTCTCCTGGCAGCTTCCTTCCCTTCTCACCACTCTCCTGGCAGTTTCCTTCGCACCTCACCACTCTCCTGGCAGCTTCCTTCCCACTTCACCACACTCCTGGCAGCTTCCTTCCCACCTCACCACTCTCCTTGCGGCTTCCTTCCCACCTCACCACTCCCCGGAAGCTTCCTTTCCACCTCACCACTCCTTTGGCAGCATCCTTCCCTCCTCACCACTCTCCTGGCAGCTTCCTTCCCACTTCATCACTCCCTGCAGCTTCCTTCCCACCTCACCACTCTCCTGGCAGCTTCCTTCCCACCTCACCACTCCATTGGCAGCATCCTTCCCACCTCACCACTCTCCTGGCAGCTTCCTTCCCACCTCACCACTCCATTGGCAGCATCCTTCCCTCCTCACCACTCTCCTGGTAGCTTCCTTCCCTCGTCACCACTCTCCTGGCAGCTTCCTTCCCTCCTCCTAACTCTCCTGGCAGCTTCCTTCCCTCGTGTCCACTCTCCTGGCAGCTTCCTTCCCTCGTCCTCACTCTCCTGGCAGCTTCCTTCCCTAGTCTCCACTTTCATGGCAGCTTCCTTCCTTCGTTACCACTCTCCTGGCAGCTTCCTTCCCTCGTCTCCACTCTCCTGGCAGCTTCCTTCCCTCGTCCCCACTCTCCTGGCAGCTTCCTTCCCTAGTCTCCACTCTCCTGGCAGCTTCCTTCCTTCCGTCACCACTCTCCTGGCAGCTTCCTTCCCTCGACACCACTCTCCTGGCAGCTTCCTTCCCTCGACACCACTCTCCTGACAGCTTCCTTCCCTCCTCCTAACTCTCCTGGCAGCTTTCTTCCCTCGTCTCCACTCTCCTGGCAGCTTCCTTCCCTCCTAACTCTCCTGGCAGCTTTCTTCCCTCGTCTCCACTCTCCTGGCAGCTTCCTTCCCTCGCCTCCACTCTCCTGGCAGCTTCCTTCCCACCTCACCACTCTCCTGGCAGCTTCCTTCCCACCTCATCACTCTCCTGGCAGCTTCCTTCCCTCGTCACCACTCTCCTGGCAGCTTCCTTCCCTCCTCCTAAGTCTCCTGGCAGCTTCCTTCCCTCGTCACAACTCTCCTGGCAGCTTCCTTCCCTCCTCACCAATCTCCTGGCAGCTTCCTTCCCTCCTCACCACTCCCCTGGCAGCTTCCTTCCCTCCTCACCACTCTCCTGAAAGCTTCCTTCCCTCCTCACCACTCTCCTGGCAGCTTCCTTCCCACCTCACCACTCTCCTGGCAGCTTCCTTCCCTCCTCACCAATCTCCTGGCAGCTTCCTTCCTTCTTCACCACTCTCCTGGCAGCTTCCTTCCCTCTTCACCAATCTCCTGGCAGCTTCCTTCCCCCTTCACCACTCTCCTGGCAGCTTCCTTCCCTCTTCACCACTCTCCTGGCAGCTTCCTTCCCTCCTCACCAATCTCCTGGCAGCTTCCTTCTCTCATCACTCTTCCAGTAGTCGTCTCTCCTCCTCTCTGCAACATAACAGTCGCTTCTCCTTCTAACCACTGTCCTAGTAGCGCCCTCCACTCTACCTCTATTTCCTACAGCGTTTTCATCTTTCCATTACTTCCCCAGCAGACCCCTCCCCTTTACACCCTTCTCCTAGCAGGCTTCCCTCCTTCATCATCACTCCTCAGCATTCTCTTCTCATCCTCACCACTCCTCAGCAGCCTCCTTCCCTCCTCACCACTCCTCAGCAGCCTCCTTCCCTCCTCACCACCCTCCCTGCCCTCACGACGTCACTCTTTCAATTAATGAACATGAAAGCAGTTAAGATTGATTGGAACTGTGTCTGGCTTTATTTATTAACCCTCTCTCCTTTGTGTGGAGGAGGAGGTACAGAAGTGACACTAGTAGTGGAAACTAGTCGTTGCATGTTGCTTGTTGTGGTGGAACAGCAGAAGCAGCAGCTGCAACAGATGTGACATTTGCTAAATGTTGAATGTAGTTCTGTGTGAGGGAATAACGTCAGAAATCGCGTATGTGTAAGCTAGACGTTGCATTTGAGTTTCTGTGGCAGAGCAGCAGCAGAGGTGACACTTGGAACGGTAACTAGAGATTGTATACAGCCGAGGGGTACACCTTATCACGTAGTGTATCCTCTGCTGTTACTTCCATCTTATTACCTGGCTGATATAGCAGGAAGTGAGATCTAATTCCTGGGACACATCTTTAATTTGCTGATCGAGTACTTTTGTCTCCATATGTGACGTCAGCCTCTACTACATCTATGCCCTTGTGTGATGGAAGTTGAGAGTAAGACACATGCAACATCTGGGTATCTTTATTGTAGACGTTTCGCCATCCAGTGGCTTTATCAATACAAATTCTAGGACATAACTTGAAGACAGTAGAACTATGTACAGAAGATGAGGTAATCAGTTCCTCAACCTAGGAGTAGGTGCGAACAGCACCATAGTCGTGGAGATTCTGAAGCAGAAGAAAGAATCCTGGCGCTTATATAGTAACGTCAGGTGTAGCAGACGAGGGCATATTCACTGGTAGGCGGGATTCCCCAGTGGAAGTAGGTCGTTCCCAAAGAGATGGGTTAGTTGTAGTAGTAGTTGTCGTAGCCGAGAAGGTTATGTACATGTCCTCAGAATTAAGATTCCATGATGTTGCAGTGTCTGACAAGTTGTGTACGAATGGTATATAATACCGTTGGAAGTTCCTACTATATTCGTACCCTTGAATTCACGAAGAATACTGTAAATTTTATGCTTTTTCTCGGTCATCTTATATATTGTGAATGTTATGAATAAAAAGATGCTTTATGTCCCAGTTCTAGGTGAAACAAAACTAAAGTGGATAGAAAAATTTCTAGTCAATCTGAGATTAGAAAGAGAGATTTTGTCCACAGGATGGATATGTGCACCCCATATCCATCCTGTGGACGGTAGCGCAAGAGCATACTGATACACAAAAGACCTAGGAACTTGGCCTCAAAAGGGTTAACAGGTGTACATATGGATTTATATCTACATATCTACCGTTCACTTATCTGCTACAAACAAATTTAGGAAATTTTCTTAGTATATCTGGTATCTTATTTTCATTAATAATATATCTTGACATGTCCAAGCGGACATCAACCAAATCTTCGAAAAAATATGAAATTCAACGAGGAGAAATTTCAACTACTCAGATATGGGAAACCTGAAGAAATTAAAAATATGTCAGGGTATACCACAAATTCTAACCGTACAATAGAGCGGAAAAGTAATGTGAAGGACCTGGGAGTGATAATGTAAGAGGATCTCGCCATCTAAGACCACAACAATGTATCTACCTCATCCACTAGGAAAATGATAGGATGGATAATAAAAACCTTCAAAACTAGGAACGCCAAGCCCATGATAATTGTTTTCAAATCGCTTGTGCTCTCTAGGCTGGAATACTGCTGTACACTAACGGCTCCCTTCAAGGCTGGTGACATTGCAGACCTGGAGAGTGTACAAAAAACTTTCACGGCACACATAAGTGCGATAAAGCACCTAAATTACTAGGAACGGTTGAAGACCCTTGATCTGTATTCCCTCAAACGCGGGCGAGAGAGATACAGGATAGTATTCACTTGGAATGTCCTGGAGGGATTGGTACCAAACCTGCTCACGAAAATCACTCCCTTGAAAACAAAAGACTCGGCAGGAGATGCAACATTCCCCCGATGAAAAGCAGGGTCGCCACGAGTACACTGAGAGACAACACAATAAGTGTCCAGGGACCAAGAATGTTCAGTTGCCTCCCAACATACATAATGGGGATTACCAATAGACCCCTGGCTGTCTTCAAGAAGGCACTGGACAGGCACCTAAAGTCAGTACCTGATCAACCGTCAGCTTGCGTGTGGCCAGCAGCAACAGCCTGGTTGATCAGACCCTGATCCACCATGAGGCCTGATCTCAGACCTGGCCGCGGGGGCGTTGACCCCCAAAACCCTCTCCAGGTAAACTCCAGGTAATGCTATAAGACTTCTTACTCAATGATCACAAAGGGAGAATGGTATCTGCATACAATTAATATTTCAGTAACTCTATCAATGGACCCTAGGCTACCCTTGGTTCCTGGGGCTTCCCTAACTAGCATCGATGTATGAGGTACTATGTTCACAGGGCGTAATTCACTAGGTAATCTCTGTTCTCACCTGCCATCGGGTAGGGCATTGCCCTGCTGAATTATCTTAGCTTTCTTCTCAATAGCATTAGTGGCCACCTAGTTAATTGAGACGAAGACTAAGTGATGATCTCACGGACAGGGTCTGGCTGCCAGACGACGTGTAGTAGGGATGAGGCGAGGTCCGGTTGTTGTTGACAATCAATCCCCCAGCACTCACTGCCTGACTTTACCTCGCCTGCTATAACAATAAGGATGAGCTTGTGCTCCCACTTGATTCACAACCCAGAAAAGTTGCCAGCTACTCTGTGACTTCTTTTTTTTTTCATTTCCTCATAAAACATCCTAATATTTTTGTCTTAGGTTACTATAATAATCCTAATAGACATCTCAGTCATGGAGAGACGCTAGGAGGAAAACTGAGACCATTATGGTTAGCTGGACAATTGTGGAGGAACTGGTTAGACAAGTACACTGTCTTGCACGATAGTAAACATACGACAAGCAGTACTTATTTTTTAAGACCACGATTTCCTGCAGCCGCTCCCTGGAAACGCCTTCGTGGTTGCTGTAGGAGTTTTCTGTGGAATTTACTCCTGTACCGACGACACCAATCAAACCCAGCCTCCCCCACTCATGTATTTGTCCCATCTCTTTTTAGAGTTACCCAAGGAAGATTGTTCCACGCATCCACAATTCTGTTCGAAAACCTGTACCTACCTATGTCCTTTCCAAATCTAAATTTATCCAACTTAAATCCAATATTTCTTGTTCTTACCTGGTTCGACACCCTCAGTAATTTATTAATATCACCTTTGTTTATGCCCATCATCCACTTATACACGTCGATGACATCTCCCCAAAGGAGTGTATAATGTAGCAAATCACTATCTAATCGTGATGTTGATCAATACTCACTTGCGTATTGGAATATATAGGGAAATCCAGTCAAATCTCACATCTACTTCTTAGCTGCAGGTAACGTAATAAGATGTGGATGTGACTGAACTTACTTGGGTATTTTAACTGCCCGATTTCCACTATTTTGCTGTAGGAGAGGTTACTGATTCAGGTATCGTTGTCTTGAGTAGGCTGCTTCAGGTGTGTAGTTATATTGACCTCGCTCGTAACGCCTCAGTCTTTAGTAACTCCATTCGATTCACGGTAGTGATATTTTGTCCAGTAAGCATGAGTACATGCCACGAAACAAATATTTACATTTTTACAAGGATCAATACACTAGTGTTTCTTTTTAACAGTAGTTTTCCTAGTGGAGACTGACAGTATTTCAGAGTTTACCAAACAAGTTATTTTCTTATTTTGTGATGTATTCACGCTCTGATATCTGAATTCAATCTACCTTACCACCCTACCCAGTGCCCACCAGTTCATAGTCCGCACCAAAGAATTGCCGAGTTCAGCTTTATATACATTCCTTGGTATACATTGCAACAAAGAATAGCACAAGGTTGTTTCCTTGCTGTTTAGCCGTTGGCTGATAGAAGGAAGGTTATTGAAAGCGGTGAAAATTTTTTAGAAGGATAATGAGGCTCAGCTTAGAGTATGCAGGAGGGAAGGTTATTATTTCCCAGCAAAAGTAGACCTAAGACAAGCATGTGTGATATCACAATGGTTGTTCAATATAGATGGGGATGTAAGAGAAGTAAATGCTCGGGCGTTGTCAAGAGGTGTGGGGTTAAAAGATAAAGAATCTAACACAAAGTGGGAATTGCCACAGTTGCTCTTTGTTGATGACTCTGTGCTTTTGGGAGATTCTGAAGAGAAGCTGCAGATGAGTTTGGTAGATTATGTAAAAGAAGAAAATTAAAAGTGAGTATAGGAAATTGTAAGGTGATGAGGATAACAAAAAATTAGTTAACAAACGATTGGATATCAGGTTGGAGGGAGAGAGTATGGAGAGTATGGAGGAGGTGAATGTATTCAGATATTTAGGAGTGGAAATGTCAGCAGATGGGTCTATGAAAGATGAGGTGAATCACAGAATTGACTAGGGAAAAAAGGTGAGTGGTGCACTGAGGAGTGTGTGGAGACAAAGAACATTGTCCATGGAAGCAAAGAGGGGAATGTATGAGAGTATATTTATACCAATGCTCTTACATGAGTGTGAAGCATGGGTGGTGAATGTTGCAGCGAGGAGAAGGCTGGAGGCAGTGGAGATGTCGTGTCTGAGGGCAATGTGTGGTATGAATATAATGCAGAAATTTCGTAGTTTGGATATTAGGAGGAGATGTAGGATTACCAAAATTATTATCCAGAGGCCTGAGGATGGATTGTTGAGATGGTTCGCACATGTAGAGAGGGTGGAACAAAACAGAATGACCTCGAGTGTGTATAAATCTGTAGTGGAGGGAAGTCGGGGTAGAGGTCGGCCTAAGAAAGGCTGGAGGGAGAGGGTAAAGAATGTTTTGGACTTCCAGAAAGCATATGTGAGAGTGTTAAATAGGAGCGAATGGAGACTAATGGTTTTTAGGACTCGACGTGCTGTTGGAGTATAAGCAGGGTAATATTTATAAAGGGATTCAGGGAAACCGGCAGGCCGGACTTGAGTCCTGGAGATGGGAAATACATTTCCTGCACTCTGAAGGAGGGGTGTTAATGTTGCAGTTTTTTAATTGTAGTGTAAGCATGCCTCTGGCAAGACAGTGATGGAGTGAATGATAGTGAAAGTTTTTCTTTTTCGGGCTACCGTACCTTAGTGGGAAACGCTGATTTGTTAATATTAAAAAATAGTAGTTATAATGTCCCTGACTTGTAGGACAAGTGAAGCACAGATTTTCACGTAATGTTCCTGCTGTGGGAAAAGAGTAATGACTCTCGGTTTAACCTCGTTGTGAAGTGATCAGAAATTCTAACAAGTAGAGAGCGTGTTACGACGAAGTAGTACATACATCTGTTCCTAATATAACTATTGTGGGAGGAAGGAAGAGTCCACTAGCCCTTTGTGAGAGGGCTAAGCCCCTCAGAGAGTTTAGAGGTGCTGGGGGGCTGAGAGATACCCCCCTCTTTACTGGAGATTTTAGCTAATACAATGTCATATTCGTTTTCAGCATCACAAAAATCTTGAAGTGAAATATATTTTTCCTCGGAAGCACAAAACTATTGACAATTTGTAGAACAGTGGTACAAGTAAAGAGGTTGAAAAAGTGTGGGATAGATTTAAAAATGCAGTATTCAAGTGTGCAGCAGAACTTTGTGGAGGGAAGAGGAGAGACTGGTAGAAAAAAAAAAGGAGAAAAAGTTAGCATATAAGAAGTTTTCACGATGCAGCAGCGATGTACGTTGAGAATTAGAAGAAGAGTAAAAGAAAAAGAAAATAAATGTGTACGAATGGTATATAATACCGACAAGATGAGATTAAGACACATGTGCAACATCTGGGTCAGACACTGCAACATCATGGAATCTTAATTCTGAGGACATGTACATAACCTTCACGGCTACGACAACTACTACAACTAACCCATCTCTTTGGGAAGGACCTACTTCCACTGGGGAATCCCGCCTACCAGTGAATATGCCCTCGTCTGCAACACCTGACGTTACTATATAAGCGCCAGGATCCTTTCTTCTGCTTCAGAATCTCCACGACTATGGTGCTCTTTGCACCTACTCCTAGGTTGAGGGACTGATTACCTCATCTTCTGTACATAGTTCTACTGTCTTCAAGTTATGTCCTAGAATTTGTATTGATAAAGCCACTGGATGGCGAAACGTCTACAATAAAGATACCCAGATGTTGCACGTGTGTCTTAATCTCAAGAAAATAAATGTTTTGAGTGAGATTAGTAAGTTGAAGAAGCCTAGGAAACAAATGGAGGAGTTATTAGACATGGACGTGGAGATACCTGATAGATGAAGGGAATAGCCTGAGGATGTATTAAATGTTGGCAGTGTGACGGAGACTAATGTCATGCCTTCGTCGAAGAGGTACAATGTCTGTTAAGAGTGAGGAAGAGCCAGAGCAGAATGCTTGATTCTTGCTGTCTTAAGCATAGACAACAATGTACACTATCTTTACCATGGTAATAAAGTGGGAGCAGGATTTTTCTTAATTGTCCTGCTAAGGTAAGAGATGGACTGACTTATTAAACTACACTTTGCAACACTGCAAGGAGCGGCGGTCGGTTGACCACGTCACACAATAGTACTGCATCTGGGATCAATTACTCGCTGTAGCAGTAAACAAGACGTTTGCCCCTTCTGAGAGGGCTGGGCCCCTCATGGCTGAAAGGGGCTGAAAGGGCTGAAGGGGGCTTATACCCCCTTCCTGTAGAAAATTTCTCCACATTGGGGGGCGGCAGAGGTTCGTTGCAGGTGAACTATTCATCACTTAACATTAATTTGATTACCTCACTCTGAGAACAGCTTTAGTCTGTGTGGTTTCTGGAGAATCACTAATTTTTTCAACACTGTGTAATTCTAATGGCACTAATTTATTTATTGTCCGCTTATTCACTACACCTTTGCTTAAAATATCAACTGTACTGACGATTCCATTTGCATCAGGATATATGGTCACAGTTTTTCCAAGTGGCCATTGGGACCTTGGACCATCATTGTCAATAATCACTACGTCACCAGGTCTTAGGTACTTTTGATTTTCTGGAACACCAGCTGGAAGTGTTCTCTCAATGAGGTGAGATAGTCTTCTCGCCAAATTTTCTCCCAACGTTCAATCACTTTATTAAAGTGTTTGAATTTACGTCTGAGTTGCTCAGGTTGGAAATAAGTAGGATTCTCTATGATTTCTTTATCATTCATGGGAGGAACAGGTTCGAGCCTTCTGCCATGGAGTAAACGAGATGGACTTAACACTTCTAAATTGTCCAGATCATCGGTAACATAAGTTAGAGGTCTGTTGTTGACTCTATTTTCTATTTCAGTCACAACTGTACGGAATTCTTCTAAGTCTATTCTTTGACGATGAAGAGTCTTCCTTAAACATCGTTTCACAATGCCGAACATTCTCTCATAAAATCCGCCGTGCCATGGAGATTTAGGAGGAATGTATCTCCAACGACAACTGCGTTGATTCAGCATCTGTTGTACTACTGGTTGATCAAAGATATTGCTTATATAAGCAGCACCAGCAACAAAGTTCGTTACAATATCTGAAATCATCAGTCTAGGACATGCCCTTCTGGCTGCAAACATTCTGAAAAATTTGATAAAGGTTTCAGCAGACATGTCAGTGGTTACTTCTAGATGTACTGCTCTAGTTGTAGCACAAGTGAACAAACAGATGTACACCTTGATGGGAACTTTGTCAATTGTTTTGGTTAAAATTATAGCTCCAGTGTCTACACCTGTCACCTCAAATGGAGTGACATGACAAACTCTTTCAAAGGGATATGGAGGTGGACCTGGATACTGACATACTCGCATATCGTAGTGACGACAAGTAATACAGTCCTTTATTTGTTTCTTCACACTTTGTCTACCTTAAGGTATCCAGTAGGATTGTCGTATATGACAGTGTGTCAGCTACCCCACCATGTAACACGTTACTGTGGGCGTTTTGCACAATCAGTTTTGTTAGCCAATGATTCTTGGGGATCAATATTGGATGTATGGCTTCTTTAGGTAGTGAAGAATTGTGAATTCTTCCTCGACATCTTATAATCTTTTCTGAGTCGAGATAAAGTCCTAAAGAATTAATCATGACAGGTTTCTTGGGGATTTGTCTTGTGTTTCCAGAAATTTATATTCTGTAGAGAAAACATCTTTCTGTATTAGTTTCACCCAGTATTTAATGGGTTCAAGACATTCATAATCAGGTTTTATTCCTTTAATGAATTTAATGACAAGAGCTGTAACTCTTAAGAGTTTACCCAAAGATGAGTATTTAGATCCATCAATAACTATTTCTGTTTGCAGTATTTACACAACTTGCTTCTGCTGTGTTCAAGCAGACTGTTTCTTCTGGCATAATGTGAGCTTTTTGCTGAGGCCAGTTATTTTCATTAGAGAGCCAGTTCGGTCCGTGGAGCCATAATTTATTATCCACAAATTTCTTGAGTGGGACACCACGTGACAACATGTCAGCTGGATTCTCTTGGGTAGAGACGTGGAGAAAGAGATAATTTCTCTGCATCTCTTACATTTCTGCTACTCTATTTCTTAACCACTGGAGAACTGCTTCATTATCACTCCAGATCACGGTTTTTTCAATAGTGAGATGATCAAGTACTTTGTTGAGATAGACAGCTAGTTTTGTACCTACATAGAGTGCTGTCAGTTCCAATTGTGGTACTGTTCTGACCTTCAAGGGTGCTACCCTGGCCTTTGAAGTAATTAGTGTACTTCCTTCAGCATTACTCATGTAAGCTACAGCGCCATAACCTCTGGTTGACGCATCACAGAACACATGTAATGTGTAATTGTTTCCCTCTTGACCTATTTGTCTGGGAAATTTAATTTGATGAAGTTGTTTAAACTCCTCGGATATTTCATCCCATGCTTGACTCATTTCTAGAGACAAGTTCTCATCCAATCCAATATTGAGTTTTCATGCATCTTGCATAAGCATTTTACCTTTTATGGTAATTGGTGAGACGAGTCCTAGAGGATCAAAACATTGTGATACCTCTGACAGTAAACTACGTTTAGTGAGTGTACTGCATGATTTATTGTTTATCTTTTTGAGACTCAAAGTATCTTCCTGTGTGTTCCAATTAAGTCCCAGCATATTGTTGCAATCAGGAAATTCAGCTTCAGGGAAATATTCTTTGACAGGTTCCCTTAATTGCTTTGAATTTGTATTTCACATCCTTAGAGGCATATTTGCTTCTTTCATCTCCTTGTTAGCTTCTCTGCATAAGGATTTAAAATCCTCCTCTTTATTCACAGTACCTTGAAGATTGTCCACATAGAAATTTTCCTTTATGATTTCTTTGAAGGGACTTTCAGATTTCTTCAGATGTGTATTTAGAGTAGCTTCTAGTAAGAATGGAGAGGATGTTGCACCAAATAATACTGATTTGAAACGATAAGTTTTCACAGGACTTTGAGGATCATGTGGATTTTCAGGCCACAAGAATCGAGTATAATCTCTGTCTATTTCTTGTAGTCCTACTCTTAAGAAAGCTTTGGAAATATCAGCCGTGTAGGCATATGGGTTTGCGAAATTTTATAAGCACGTCTCCCAGCTTCTCAGTTAGTGAGGATCCGGTCATCAGACAATCATTAAGACTTGCTACATCATTATTTGCACGTGCGCTGCAATTATATACAACACGTAGTGGAGTGGTTTCAGAAACTTTTCTGACTCCATGGTGCGGGAGATAATGAGCTTCTGTCTTCAACTTATCTTCGACTACTTCCTCAATGAATTTGTCAAACTGTTCTTGCATGATATCATACAGTCAGTAGCTCTGGATTCTTCCTGAGCTCATGTATTAGTGCTTTCATTTGTCCGAAAGCCATGCGGTAATTGCTAGGCAGATGTGGTGGATTTAATTTCCATAGTAACCTAACCAAATACTGTCCATCTTTATATTTGACAGTGTCCAAATATTGGTTATAAGTCTGAGACTCTTGTGGGCTTGGTTTATTTACATCAATACCTATCGCGTCTAAATCCCACAACTTATCAACTGGCTCATTCATTTCTTCCAGTAATGATAATTTTTGCTGTGGTACATGATCAGCGGTTATTCTCCTAACTAGTACATTTTCCACTGAATCAATATCAGCTTCTTTCCCACTTTGAGAGGGAATGGGACCACATATCATGTGGCCTCCTGCTGTTTTCAGCAAGTGAACATCATGTTTACTTACTATATTTGCACAAAACAGTGATAGTAATCACTTCCAATGATTAAATCAATTGGACTAATAGTGTCCGTCTGTATGTCAGGACAGGCTAACTTGACCCTAGCTACTTTCAGTGCTTCAACTGTTTTTTTAATCCCTGGATCTGCACAGACTTAGGCAAATCATCTACTACCACAGCTTCTACTGTCTTTTTCCTGTTTCCTAGACCAACAGTGATTCTGGCTAGGTTATATGTCTGTTTACCAGAATTGTGGAAAAATCCAGCTATATCGAACTGTACTTTGGCATAAGGTTGTTTATTCAGTTTCTGCAACACTGTTCTTCTTATGAAGGACCTTTGTGAGCCTTGATCAAATAATGTTAGCACATTGATTTTGTGTAATTTATTAGATAACTCAACTCGAGCTATCGGGAGAGCTGTTGCTTTAAACTTATCTCTCACATGTAATGCTGTTGCTTGTTGACTTCCTGATTCTGTGGAAGTCTTCTGCTGTTCAGCAAAAGTATTTGGGCATAATGCTGTATGATGCATACCCTTGAATTTAAAACACTTCTTCAGTGAGCGTTTACCTCCCTTGTGTTCACCTAAAGTTCCTAAACCCTTGATGCA
The DNA here is from genome assembly GCF_038502225.1 of Cherax quadricarinatus. Taxonomy (NCBI): domain Eukaryota; kingdom Metazoa; phylum Arthropoda; class Malacostraca; order Decapoda; family Parastacidae; genus Cherax; species Cherax quadricarinatus. The sequence goes on from NC_091337.1 coordinate 28,096,830, forward strand.
CCCTCCCAGCTGATGAACACGTTGTTTACGTGCCTCCATTGACGTGTGTTGACTACAATACTGTGCCCAATGTGTTCCATCACAAGGTATACATTTTAGAGTACGTTTATGTGTGACAGTCTGTTTACTGTCTGTTGTATTCACAGCTTGATAAATGCCTATATGGGATTTCCCATTATGTGGTTTAGTGGGAGAAGGTATACTCCTTTTATACTGAGTTGAAGGTTTGTTATCCACGGGATTTGTGGATGTTTCATCTTGTCTCGTTGCTTGCATGCATGAAACTATTGTTTGTAAACCATTGCTAATTTCTTCACAAGTGAAATAGCGTTTATTAAACATAATATTTAATTGTTCAATAGTTTGTGGTGACAACTTATCCTGCACAATACCACTGGTAAACCAATCACATTGTCTTAAGTCATATTTAGAACCTAGAGAACTGAAACTATTGTCTGTGATCCTAAATGTCTGTAAGTCTGAAAAACAATGTTTGGATGGCTTCAAGCTTGATATTAAGACTGCATATCTAACTCTGGCCTTGTCAGCATCAAAGTAATTGTCTGTTAAGATACGTAGGGCTATTTGACAATTGTAATAATGTTGGAAGAATTACCGACAATATGTAAAGTAAAAGGACACAAGTGCAACTAATGTGACATTTTATTGTGGCAACGTTTCGCTCTCCAGGAGCTTTGTCAAGCCGTTACAAACAGTACATGGACACAAAGGGCTCAGAGTGAGGTGCAATACTAGTGGTGGTAGCAGTAGTAGTAGTAACAAAAGTTGTAGTAGTAGTAGTAATACAATATGGTAGAGCAATTAATTCGTACATGTATCCTTTTACTCATGTACGAATTAATTGCTCTACCATATTGTATTACTACTACTACTACCATTAGTATTGCACCTCACTCTGAGCCTATATATACCCTCTGTGTCCATGTACTGTTTGTAACGGCTTGACAAAGCTCCTGGAGAGCGAAACGTTGCCACAAGAAAATGTCACATTAGTTGCACTTGTGTCCTTTTACTTTACATATTTGACAATTGCCTTTAGCCACTGGAAATGACTTAATCAGTTCATAGGGTTCTCCCTTTACAAGACATTTAAGATAATTGAACTTAGCAATCTCATCTATGTCAGTTCGTGAATGTACTATGGATTGAAAACCACTAATGAATTCTTCGTAATTATAACCTTGGAAAATAGGTAATGACAAGGTAGGTAAACTTGGTAATGGGACACTTGTTGTTGTTACAGGTGTAACAGGTGTTTGACCACTAGTTACAGTAGGTCTCTGTGACAGAGTTTTGCGGCAGAGAGCCTGTACTCCTATCCACCTTAATTGCTGATTACTAAAAGTATCCAAAACATTTTTAATTTCATCCACAAATGGATCTGATTCAAGAAACTCCTTTTCATAATTTGTATAGTCTGAATTAATTATTTTCAGATGTTAAGTAATTCAAATTTGACCTCAAGATCATCAAAATCTATATTTGTATCTTGAGTTAATCCTATACAGACTGAAATTAGATTTTCTAATTTTGTAATCTTAGTCTGTAAAGACTGAAACTGAGTTTTTAAACAAGCCATTTTAATGGTATACTGAAAATTCTAGCACCACACTTGGAGTGTTTGAAAAACACTGTACTGTTATAAACAGCTGAGTTTGTGTTTTGCTTAAGTCAGCATTAATCAATCAGACACTACTGACCTACTAAGCTTAACCTCAGGGTCAATGACCATGAAGGGTACAGAGTACATATGGCTGGTGTTTATGGCTTGAGTTTGCTGTGTCAGCCTGACCACGATGATTAATCGTAAATAACGATGTTATACACTTCATTCACTATACACTATAAATGTCACTGTATAACTGTAAATCACATGTGCATATTTCTTACACATATATAAATGTCACTGTTAATGTATATGAAAGCTTACATTTTATATATAGTTTCCTTTAATATAACAGCTATATCTATAAGAAATAAACATAAACACAATCTCTTAATCTCTGTCTATAAACATTATAAACACTATGTGTATGTACACTCAGAGACATTGACGGTAATCTGGCTTGTTGATGAGGTCAGTGTTTCTCGAGCTGGGCAGTGGATGATGGGTGCCATCCCCCGTTTTTTGTTGGGTGAGTCACCCAGCTCCTGATTTCTTTGGATGAATGCTGGGCGAGCGCCTGTTTTCTTTTGGTTACCCATTCTCTGTGATTGAGTCTGGAGGGACTCATTTATACTGATTTATATTGTAAAACACTAGTTTTACATCTTTTTTCGAAGGACCTTGCTCATAGGTTATTTGAACACTGTAGTACAAGATATTTGGACCACAGTGTGGCCTTTATCTGGTTCAAGCATGTCCAAATTGTTGAGAAATGGTTTACCAGTTAAGGTTAAAAATTAAATATAGGGGGAACTTAGCTTGGTAAGACAACTCATCGCTTGCACAGCCGTCCCTGCAGGCGAGGTCTTGAGAAGTCATAACCACTTCACAACAGGCTGTAAGAGAGTATATTATGTATGATTATAAATTACCCCTAGGGGGTGTTACGTCAGCATATATCAGACACAGATTGCTGACAACACTTACTTGTGTGGACTCAAACGTCCACTTATCACCGGGGTTTATAAGTGACTAACTCACAACTTTATACTCAACTGTGCAGTCAGTAGTAGTACATCACGAATTAGTACACTTACCTGGGTATATGTATCTGACCCGTAGTTACGTCCAGATATCTGATGTCTTGATTGAAGAATAGTGTTCTTTGAAGAATGTCGCTCTACATTCTGTTGGATCGCAACACTCGTTGTTACAATGTTCATCTATAATTGTTCACACCATAATGTCACTAAAGAAGCTGATCACACTTCTCTGTAAGTGTTTATTGAGATTCTTTTGTGAAAAATGCACGGAACACAGTGTTCTTTGTTGGTTATCCCGGCACATCAATGACTCTCTCAGTAGCGTCAAAAGTAATCTGACCTCACAGCCTCCTACGCTGCTGCAATGCCCCTAGAGCATAAAGGAAAAGCTGACCTAGTACTTTTTGCTTCCTTGCCAAACCTCCTCCATGAAGCAAAGCAGAATGCTTTATTCTTGCTAATTAGGCATAGACAACAATGTACACTATCTTTACCATGGTAATAAAGTGGAAGCAGGATTTTCCTTGTCCTGCTAAGGTAAGAGATGGACTGTCTCTTATTAAACTACACTTTACAACACTGGACTCTTGCAAGGAGCGGCGGTCACTTGACCACGTCACACACTCGTATTGCATCTGGGATTAATTACTTGCTGTAGCAGTAAACAAAATGTTTGCCCCTTCTGAGAGGCCTGGGCTCCTCATGGCTGAAAGGTGCTGAAAGGGCTGAAGGGGGCTGATAGCCCCCTCTTGGAAAAAATTTCTCCACAAGAAATGTCATAACCGAGCAACTACTACAACTGGTGAAAACGATGACGTATGGTGAAGAATGGCTACGTCACCTCACATCATCGAATACCCAAACAGAAATAATCATAAAAAAAGTGAATCTCCAGATACATGTTATAATCCATAAATATAAAATCATCTTACATTCTTCGTCTACTCAGCTGAGAGGCTTGAGTTGTTATAAAGTTCTAGTTTTTAATTTTTAATTAAACTTTTTATACAGGAGTTACATTTGTTCATTGTTTTCTGAGACTCAATAAAAGACTTCGTTTATGTTGTCTGCAGTGGATGATACAGAGCTAAGTTGTATATCTCTGTCATATATCAGAATAAGAGAGAGAAATAAACTAAGTATTGTGAGTTGTGGAGCAAAATATTCATTCTTCTCTGTTGAATATTAATTGGGGGGGGGGGGGCGATACGATAAAAAGTTTAATATCCTAACCTACTTTTCTACTTATTACTTTTGAAAAAAAAAATTATACTTTTTCAGTTTTTATCTCACATGTTGAAGGGTTTTGCAGCGCCTGAGAATACTACATGAGCATTTTGTTTAGTTTCCAATACCATAGTGAAGTGGTCCTACATCAGAGAGGCCGCAGTGATCTCCTCAGTATCCAGGTTTCCCAAAGTTGTGTAATTAAAGTGCTTTCAAGGATTTTGATATGTTTAGTCTGGTTAATGACCGTCTGAACAGAGGCTCTAAAGATTTTTCTGATACATTTTACATACGAGAAAGTTATTGCTAACATTTACTGATGACTTTTCATTGTCTCTATGATTCGAATGATTCACTCAGATATGTCTTTCTTTTACATTTCTCTATTTTTTTTTTTCTTTTTTTTTTTTTTTGAGTTATATTGAGTGTTCTTCCCTCTCTAGTTTGCAGTTTTTCCCTAACGATGAATCTGGAGCAGACTAGTGAAACTGAGCCCATCATCTCGCGGCACTAGTTTGTATTGCTGTTACTCATACTATCTCCTCATGCTATTTCAATAATGCTATTATTTATTTGATCCAAGTTACAGTATTGTGCAAATTATTTGGGAGAGGAGTAAATTTTATTATCGCATGTCTTAGTCTTCAGATTAATTAATGTAGTTTGGGTTCTTTTCTTTGCGGAAGAATCTGCTACTGACTTCTGGCAACTATCCAGCTGTGATGTTACTCTGCGACTCTCGTCAGTGTTACAACAGCTGTGTTTCTGTAAAGCTATTCCTGTGTGTTCTGTGAGTGAATGTGATTTTGCCAAATTCTCCCCTTCAATTCAAGATTACCACTGAAATTCATTATGGATGTTACACCTAAGAAGCATGCAAGTATTCTACCTCATAGAAAACATGCTGATTTGAGTATCAGACAGATCACCCAAAATTTGAGCCTAGCAAAATCAACTGTTGGTCAGATTTTGAAGAGAACTGGAGACACTGGTGATTTTGAAGTGCTGCGTCAAGAAAGATCCGGAAAAAAACGAAAGATATTACCTCACGATGACGAGGTCATAAGAAATATTATGAAAGGTCCCAAGAAAACCAGCAAAGATCTACAAAGATTTGGCTTCATCTGTTTGATGAAGGCTGTTATAGAAACAATTATTGACTACAGCTATGAAGAAAAATGGTTGCGGTAGGCACTCTATCATAATGGAGAAAAGTTATATTTTCAGATGAGGCGCATTTTGAAGTACATAGGTACAGATCAGTTTTAGTGAGACGGAGCAAAGGCGAACCTCTTGGGAATGGACACATTCAACAAGCGCCAAATCACCCACCTAAGATGTTTTGGGGTACTTTTACTGCTAAAGGCCTTGGATAGACTATTATTGTTGAAGGAACGATGAGCAATTACAAATACAATGTAACTCATTTGCTTCCCATTTTGAATAGAGACTTTCCTGATGGAGAAAGTATTTTCCAGCCGGATCCTCCTCCATGTCACACTTTCAGAAAAAAAATATTGACATACTTCAAGGAGAGTGAGCGAAGAGTTCTAAATAGGCCTGGAAACTCTCCTGACCTTAACCCAGTTTGGAATCTATGGGCATTAATCAAACGCAGGATTGAGAAACAGGACTTCAACCGTGGAGAAACTAATTGCTGTTACTGGAACCTGGTAACTCGACGGAGAACTTGTCAAACTGTGTTCAACATTGGTCGATTCTATGCCAAAGTTTGCAGCAGTGCTTACAAAAGCAATCATTTTTCTTATTATATCAATTATCTGTCATATCATTGCCGTATATTTTTTTTAAATCAACATTAATTTTCGAAATAATGGTTTTATTTCATCACTGTCCCAATTAACATGCACAATTCTGTAAAATGTTTTTCATGTTAAATTTTCTGAATTCACTCTCGTGTTAGCAAGTACAGACTTACTCAGAACCAATACGTATGAAGCTGTGAATTACAATTAGTTTGATATGTTAGGCACAGCTGTTTTCCATATCAGATCCTGATTGGTTATAAATATTAGGTAATGTTTTCTTACTTTAAGATTCCATCATTTGCTGCCCTTAGGGAAATTTATGACAGATTATTAATACCTATAATACCTTTGTATATGACCGCTCCTCTGAAAGGACTTTTGATGCTTTCTCTTTTATTCCGGAATTTGCTTCTTTCATTCATTTTAGGTGTCTTAATTAATTTTAAGTTACCAAGCAATATAATATTTGTAAATCGTTTTGAAAGATATTTTAGACATTATTCAATTTTTATTAACTATCGGAGTCTGGACTACATAATTTCCAGCTTTAAGATGTGCAGTTCACATGAGCAACCTCTATAACAAACTGAAACATTCTGGTGTGGACTGGTGTTTCTACTGAAAAAGATGCATTTGACCGTAAAGTCCCCAAAATAAACAGAATTATCTTTTTGTTGTTCGGCTTAAAACTCAGAATGTTTCCAAAAATATATATATTAATTCTATTTTTGTAACTGGTTATTGCTTTAATGTGGCAGCCGGTGGCTCCGAGGTGTTGCAATTTTTTTTTTTTTTTTTGCATTTCTTTATAAGAACATAAGAACATAAGAAAGAAGGAACGCTGCAACAGGCCTACTGACCCAAGCGGAGCAGGTCCATGTTTCTCCCCCGGATTAAACCAATGACCCACACCCCGGATTATCCCAATGACCCACCCAGCCTGGACATCTCCACTCAAGGATGGAGCACTGCACCAGACCCAACAGCACAAGCTAGTCAGGTCAACTCACACCCACCCACACCCAATCATGTATTTATCTAACCTATTTTTAAAACTACACAACGTTTTAGCCTTAATAACTGTACTCGGGAGTTTGTTCCACTCATCCACAACTCTATTACCAAACCAGTGCTTTCCTATATCATTCCTGAATCTGAATTTTTCCAACTTGAAACCATTGCTGCAAGTCCTGTCATGGCTGAAAATTTTCACCACGCTATTTACATCCCCTTTATTTATTCCTGTTTTCCATTTATACACCTCGATCATATCCCCCCTAATTATACGCCTTTCGAGAGAGTGCAGATTCAGGGCCCTCAGTCTATCCTCATAGGGAAGATTTCTGATATATGGTATCATCTTTGTCATCTTTGTACGTTTTCCAGAGCATTTATATCCATTCTGTAATACGGTGACCAGAACTGAGTAGCATAGTCTAAATGAGGCCTAACCAAGGATATATAGAGTTGAAGAACAACCTGAGGACTTCTATTATTTATACTTCTAGATATGAAGCCAAGAATTCTGTTAGCTTTATTGCAAACACTAATGCACTGTTGTCTTGGTTTTAGGTTACTGCTAACCAGAACTCCTAAATCCTTTTCGCAATCAGTAATATTAAGATCTACATTATTTAGTTTATATGTGGCATGGTTATTTAACTGTCCAACATTTAGAACTTTGCATTTGTTAATATTAAACTGCATCTGTCACTTCTCCGACCATTGCGTCAGTCTATTCAAATCATCCTGGAGTGCTCTAATGTCCTCATTAGAATGAATTGGACGGCCTATTTTGGTGTCATCAGCAAATTTGCTTATGTCGCTATTTATTCCCTCATCTATGTCGTTTATGTAAATTGTGAACAACAACGGGCCCAATATTGACCCCTGAGGAACACCGCTTGTGACGTGCCCCCATTCTGATTTCTCCCAATTTATGCAAACTCGCTGTTGTCTATTTGTCAGCCATGCCTCTACCCAGGAAAAAAATTCTCCTCCTATTCCATGTGCCTTAAGTTTCCTCAATAGCCTCTGGTGTGGAACTCTATCGAAAGCCTTACTGAAGTCCATATACACAATATCATATTCATTATCATGATCTACCTCCTCAAACACCTTAGTGAAAAAAGTTAGTAAATTCGTAAGACAGCAACACCCCTTTGTAAAACCGTGTTGAGATTCATTAATCAATCTGTGCCTATCAAGATAGCTACGAATTGCTTCGGCAATTACTGATTCCATAAATTATCCCACTATGGAGGTAAGGCTTATTGGTCTATAGTTCGAAGCCAAGGACCTGTCACCTGCCTTGTAAATAGGTATTACATTTGCCATTTTCCACTTATCAGGCACTATGCCAGTTTGTAGTGACAAGTTAAAAAGATTAGCCAAAGGTATGCAAAATGGTTTGTATGGAAGGCAATATCACAGAGAGTTCGATATCCTAGTGCTTGCTTCTCTTTTTTTTTCAAGAGTTATGCAGGGATGTTTGCATCAAAAGCAATGTTTCTAATTTATCTAATTGAATATATTTGGATAAAAATGTTTACCCACGATTATATGTCAAGCCTCAATACGTGGGAATTATGGCAGTTTTTGTTTGAAGGGGTTGATGATAGTTCCTGGAAGTCGGATTCATTATTAAAGACAATTCATGTGTGTAGTCACCGTAAGAATGGTATTTACACATTAAAGATTTTCCGTTGCCTGTGATTTATGGAGCTCTGTCCTGAAGATCATTTCACTTATTAGTGAATATTTTTATAGAATCGATGGAAGTAGTTCCAGAAGATACATAAAATTACAAAGACTGACACATCTATTTGATATTTATATCTATTACATACGTCAGCTTATTTAAATCCGTCGGATGCATAGATTTATTGTGATCTATTGTCTTCTGGTAACAAATTACACAAATCTTGTCCATGCCATCAATGTTGACAATAATTCTGTAATGTTAGTGTTCACTTGCCTATCTGGGATTTATTTTGTATAAAAAAAGCATAAAACTAGTTGGTTGAATATTGTTCTTCATTAGCCAAAATCTCTCACTGAGGCTTAATATTTAATACTTGTTAAATAATTTTAAATCTTGTTTATGCAAACAAATAATGCAGTTTAGGATCGTTATTAATTCAGAATGTGTAAACATTTAGCATTTTGTCAAAAGATTTAAGCTTCATAATTAAATTAGAAGGGTTTAAGAGAAAAATAAACATAGAAGACGGTGGAACTTACGTGCCACTTAAAACACAATTACTGAAATATAGAATTGTTGGAGTTTGGGAGAATAGTAATATCAGATCATTGCTATTGGGAACGAAATTAATTAAAAGAGATTGGAATATTATTAGAATTTGTGAGAGGAGAATGCAGTCGTTCCAGTGTTATCATGAATTCAAAACGGGAAGTGGATGGCGTTTAAATAACAGAACTTTTAACAAATCCAAATGTGTAAACACCTTTGGGCATTGTTTCCTAGCCATACAAAAAAATACTGTATACTTGGTTTTCAAGAAACACGGAAGAATCTTCAGAACCTTCCTAATGAATAATAAGCCTAAGCCGAACTTCGCGAATAGGCCGGAATTACTTAAAAAATTGACATTTACTCAAAAAATAATTTTACAGAATCAAAGGTACACTTTTTTAAACAATGATGTAAAAAAAATACTTTTGAACCGAACAATTTACAAATCTAATCTAACCTACATTAATCTAACAATTTTTTCAACTAAATTCTACTAAAATATAAGATAGTTTAAATTTATTTAAACTGATTTATATATATATATATATATATATATATATATATATATATATATATATATATATATATATTTATATATATATATATTTATTTATACATATATATATTGTTTTTTCAACAAGTCGGCCGTCTCCCACCGAGGCAGGGTGACCCAAAAAAAAGAAAGAAAATCCCCAAAAAGAAAAATACTTTCATCATCATTCAACACTTTCACCACACTCGCACATTATCACTGTTTTTGCAGAGGTACTCAGAATACAACAGTTTAGAAGCATATACGTATAAAGATACACAACATATCCCTCCAAACTGCCAATATCCCAAACCCCTCCTTTAAAGTGCAGGCATTGTACTTCCCATTTCCAGGACTCAAGTCCGACTATATGAAAATAACCGGTTTCCCTGAATCCCTTCACTAAATATTACCCTGCTCACACTCCAACAGATCGTCAGGTCCCAAGTATCATTCGTCTCCATTCACTCCTATCTAACACGCTCATGCACGCTTGCTGGAAGTCCAAGCCCCTCGCCCACAAAACCTCCTTTACCCCCTCTTTCCAACCCTTTCGAGGACGACCCCTACCCCTCTTTCCTTCCCCTATAGATTTATATGCTTTCCATGTCATTCTACTTTGATCCATTCTCTCTAAATGACCAAACCACCTCAACAACCCCTCTTCTGCCCTCTGACTAATACTTTTATTAACTCCACACCTTCTCCTAATTTCTACACTCCGAATTTTCTGCATAATATTTACACCACACATTGCCCTTAAACAGGACATCTCCACTGCCTCCAACCGTCTCCTCGCTGCTGCATTTACCATCCAAGCTTCACACCCATATAAGAGTGTTGGTACTACTATACTTTCATACATTCCCTTCTTTGCCTCCATAGATAACGTTTTTTGACTCCACATATACCTCAACACACCACTCACCTTTTTTCCCTCATCAATTCTATGATTAACCTCATCCTTCATAAATCCATCCGCCGACACGTCAACTCCCAAGTATCTGAAAACATTCACTTCTTCCATACTCCTCCTCCCCAATTTGATATCCAATTTTTCTTCATCTAAATCATTTGACACCCTCATCACCTTACTCTTTTCTATGTTCACTTTCAACTTTCTACCTTTACACACATTCCCAAACTCATCCACTAACCTTTGCAATTTTTCTTTAGAATCTCCCATAAGCACAGTATCATCAGCAAAAAGTAACTGTGTCAATTCCCATTTTGAATTTGATTCCCCAAAATTTAATCCCACCCCTCTCCCGAACACCCTAGCATTTACTTCCTTTACAACCCCATCTATAAATATATTAAACAACCATGGTGACATTACACATCCCAGTCTAAGACCTACTTTTACCGGGAAGTAGTCTCCCTCTCTTCTACACACCCTAACCTGAGCCTCACTATCCTCATAAAAACTCTTTACAGCATTTAATAACTTACCACCTATTCCATATACTTCCAACATCTGCCACATTGCTCCTCTATCCACTCTATCATATGCCTTTTCTAAATCCATAAATGCAATAAAAACTTCCCTACCTTTATCTAAATACTGTTCACATATATGCTTCAATGTAAACACTTGATCTACACATCCCCTACCCACTCTGAAGCCTCCCTGCTCATCCGCAATCCTCCATTCTGTCTTACCTCTAATTCTTTCAATTATAACCCTACCGTACACTTTTCCTGGTATACTCAGTAAGCTTATTCCTCTATAATTTTTACAGTCTTTTTTGTCCCCTTTCCCTTTATATAAAGGGACTATACACGCTCTCCGCCAATCCCTAGGTACCTTCCCCTCTTTCATACATTTATTAAACAGAAGTACCAACCACTCCAACACTATATCCCCCCCTGCTTTTAACATTTCTGTCATGATCCCATCAGTTCCAGCTGCTTTACCCCCTTTCATTTTACGTAATGCCTCACGTACCTTCCCCACACTTACATTCTTCTCTTCTTCACTCCTAAAAGATGGTATACCTCGCTGACCAGTGCATGAAATTACTGCCTCTGTTTCTTCCTTAACATTTAAAAGTTCCTCAAAATATTCTCGCCATCTACCTAATACCTCCATCTCCCCATCTACTAACTCCCCTACTCTGTTTTTAACTGACAAATCCATATTTTCCCTAGGCTTTCTTAACTTGTTTAACTCACTCCAAATTTTTTTCTTATTTTCATTAAAA
>NC_091337.1:28118487-28346942 GCF_038502225.1 Cherax quadricarinatus
ATTGGGGAAATTGCAGAGACACTGCTTTCAGAGATCACTAGGTTCGTCAACAATTCCTTGGCTGGCCTGATTCCTGATGAAATTAGACCTTTCTTTTTTGGTGCAACACTTTGTGCACTTAAAAAGAAGGATGGAGGAATTCGGCCAATTGCAGTAGGCAACACGTTACGCCGCCTCGTATCCAAAGCTGCTGTCCGAAGTATTCGTGCACAGGCAGCCATGATGCTTCAACCAAACCAGCTTGGCTTTGGGGTCTCTCAAGGAAGTGAAGCAGCGGTTTCATGTAACAAGGGCGTATATCAACAACCTGCCTGAGGACAATGCAGTGGTAAAATTAGATTTCAAGAATGCGTTCAATCTCCTGAAAAGAGACGTGGTATTAGCAGCAGTACAAGAACATTTCCCTGGTCTCTTCCCTTTTGTTTCATCTGGGTATAGCAAGGAATCAATGCTTCTCTTTGGAGAGCATGAAATCACATCATCGGAGGGTGTCCAACAAGGAGATCCTCTTGCACCATTTCTCTTCTGTATAGCAGTTAGGAAAATCACAGTCAGACTGACCAGCGAGCTAAACATCTGGTTCCTAGATGATGGCACACTAGCAGGTACAAATGAGTCCCTCCTACATGACCTTACACAGGTAATGACACGGGGACAGGAAATGGGTCTCATCCTGAATCCATCCAAATGTGAAATCATCTCAGTCAGTCAATAAGTGATAAATGCAGTGTGATCAAAACTACCAGGAACAGCAGTCATTGCCCCCACAAAGTGTCTTGCTAGGAGCACCTCTGGGAAGCAATGTCATCGACACAATTCTCAGGAAGAAATTGGAAGAGTTAAGGAGAATGGAACAATGAATAGGCAATTTGGACACCCACGATGCCTTGTACCTTCTCACAAAGTGCTTGAGTCTGCCCAGGTTGACATATTTCCTAAGATGTGCACCTTCATATGATAACCCTATACTGCACGAATATGACAGTATTCTGAGGCAGATTTTTACGAAAGTACTTAACATTTCTCTAGAAGACGGGCAGTGGAACCAAGCTACACTTCCAGCCAGACTAGGAGCCATTGGTGTCCATAAGTCATCACAGATTGCGTTACCTGCTTTTCTGTCCTCGTGTATTGCATTCAGAGAGCTTGTAGCAGCGATTCTCCCTGAACATCTTAGGGACAAGATTGGAGTCCAGGACCAAAAATTCATTGACGGAGCAATGATCTGGGATAACCTAACGGGCTCTGAAACCAGACCTGCTCCCTCAACAACTACAAACAATCGCACTGGGATGGTCCAATAGTGGAAAATATAGCCTCAACAATGCTTCAGAGTGTGTCAGGGAAGGATAGAGCCCGCCTCCTGGCAGTGAGAGCCCCTCATGCTGGGGACTTTCTGTTGGCTGTTCCCAACTCCAGCCTTGGCACACGCCTCGACCCACAGACCATCCGCATCGGTGTTGCCCATCGACTTGCCGCCCCTATTCTCGCCGAACACAGGTGTATTTGTGGCAGTGAAGCAGCAGATCGATTCGGGTACCATGGTCTTGTGTGCCGTAAATCCGAGGGAAAGATTGCAAGACATGAGGAGGTTAATAACATTATCAAGAGGAGCCTCACAACAGCTGAATGCCCAGCAGTAAGGGAGCCACCCCAACTATGCAGATCTGATGGCAGCCAGAAGCGTCCAGATGGTATCACCCTTCAAGCCTGGACAGATGGGAAGCAGGTGGTGTGGGACTATACATGTGCATCTACCTTGGCTGATACCTATCTCCAATACACCAGGGAGGAAGGAGGGGCAGCTGCCAGCTTCAGAAAGTCCCAAAAGTCTAGAAAATATGGAGAACTTGCCCATCAATATATGTTTGTTCCCATAGGCTCAGAGACCCTTGGCTCATGGGGAAAGAGTGCATCTAAATTCCTTAAGGAGCTGGGAAAAAGACTCATCATGGTAACTAGGGATCCCAGGGCAGCTAGTTTTCTGTTCCAGCGGCTCAGTGCGGCTGTTCAAAGGGGCTGTTACTGCTGGCTGCACGCAAACCAACGTACGAGCCACAGCCCGGCTGATCAGGAACCGACTTTAGGTGCTTGTCCAGTGCCAGCTTGAAGACTGCCAGGGGTCTGTTGGTAATCCCCCTTATGTATGCTGGGAGGCAGTTGAACAGTCTCGGGCCCCTGACACTTATTGTATGGTCTCTTAACGTGCTAGTGACACCCCTGCTTTTCATTGGGGGGATGTTGCTTCGTCTGCCAAGTCTTTTGCTTTCGTAGTGAGTGACTTTCGTGTGTAAGTTCGGTACTAGTCCCTCTAGGATTTTCCAGGTGTATATAATCATGTATCTCTCCCTCCTGCGTTCCAGGGAATACAGGTTCAGGAACCTCAAGCGCTCCCAGTAATTGAGGTGTTTTATCTCCGTTATGCGCGCCGTGAAGGTTCTCTGTACATTTTCTAGGTCAGCAATTTCACCTGCCTTGAAAGGTGCTGTTAGTGTGCAGCAATATTCCAGCCTAGATAGAACAAGTGACCTGAAGAGTGTCATCATGGGCTTGGCACCCCTCGTTTTGAAGGTTCTCATTATCCATCCTGTCATTTTTCTAGCAGATGCGATCGATACAATGTTATGGTCCTTGAAGGTGAGATCCTCCGACATGATCACTCCCAGGTCTTTGACGTTGGTGTTTCGCTCTATTTTGTGGCCAGAATTTGTTTTTTACTCTGATGAAGATTTAATTTCCTCGTGTTTACCATATCTGAGTAATTGAAATTTCTCATCGTTGAACTTCATATTATTTTCTGCAGCCCACTGAAAGATTTGGTTGATGTCCGCCTGGAGCCTTGCAGTGTCTGCAATGGAAGACACTGTCATGCAGATTCGGGTGTCATCTGCAAAGGAAGACACGGTGCTGTGGCTGACATCCTTGTCTATGTCAGATATGAGGATGAGGAACAAGATGGGAGCGAGTACTGAGCCTTGTGGAACAGAGCTTTTCACCGTGCCTGCCTCGGACTTTACTCTGTTGACTACTACTCTCTGTGTTCTGTTAGTGAGGAAATTATAGATCCATCGACCGACTTTTCCTGTTATTCCTTTAGCACGCATTTTGTGCGCTATTACGCCATGGTCACACTTGTCGAAGGCTTTTGCAAAGTCTGTATATATTACATCTGCATTCTTTTTGTCTTCCAGTGCATCTAGGACCTTGTCGTAGTGATCCAATAGTTGAGACAGACAGGAGCGACCTGTTCTAAACCCATGTTGCCCTGGGTTGTGTAACTGATGGGTTTCTAGATGGGTGGTGATCTTGCTTCTTAGGACTCTTTCAAAGATTTTTATGATATGGGATGTTAGTGCTATCGGTCTGTAGTTCTTTGTTGTTGCTTTACTGCCCCCTGTGTTCTGTTAGTGAGGAAATTATAGATCCATCGACCGATTTTTCCTGTTATTCCTTTAGCACGCATTTTGTGCGCTATTACGCCATGGTCACACTTGTCGAAGGCTTTTGCAAAGTCTGTATATATTACATCTGCATTCTTTTTGTCTTCTAGTGCATCTAGGACCTTGTCGTAGTGATCCAATAGTTGAGACAGACAGGAGCGACCTGTTCTAAACCCATGTTGCCCTGGGTTGTGTAACTGATGGGTTTCTAGATGGGTGGTGATCTTGCTTCTTAGGACTCTTTCAAAGATTTTTATGATATGGGATGTTAGTGCTATCGGTCTGTAGTTCTTTGCTGTTGCTTTACTGCCCCCTTTGTGGAGTGGGGCTATGTCTGATGTTTTTAGTAACTGTGGGACGACCCCCGTGTCCATGCTCCCTCTCCATAGGATGGTAAAGGCTCGTGATAGGGGCTTCTTGCAGTTCTTGATGAACACGGAGTTCCATGAGTCTGGCCCTGGGGCAGAGTGCATTTATCGCCTGTTCGAAGTCATTTGGCGTCAGGATAACATCAGATAGGCCTGTGTTAACCAAATTCTGTGGCTCTCTCATAAAAAATTAATTTTGGTCTTCGACTCTCAGTCTGGTTAGTGGCTTGCTAAAAACTGAGTCATATTGGGACTTGAGTAGCTCACTCATTTCCTTGCTGTCATCTGTGTAGGACCCATCTTGTTTAAGTAAGGGCCCAATACTGGACGTTGTTCTCGACTTTGATTTGGCATAGGAGAAGAAATACTTTGGGTTTCTTTCGATTTCATTTATGGCTTTTAGTTCTTCCCGCGATTCCTGACTCCTATAAGATTCCTTTAGCTTAAGTTCGATGTTTGCTATTTCTCTGACCAGTGTCTCCCTACGCATTTCAGATAGATTGACCCTTTTAGCCGCTCTGTTATTCTTTTCCGTCGCCTGTAAAGAGAGCTCCTGTCTCTTTCTATTTTACATCTACTCCTCCTTTTTCTTAGAGGAATAAGTCTTGTGCATACATCAAGTGCCACCAAGTTAATCTGTTCTAGGCATAAGTTGGGGTCTGTGTTGCTTAGTATATCTTCCCAGCTTATTTCGGTTAGGACTTGGTTTACTTGGTCCCACTTTATGTTTTTGTTATTGAAGTTGAATTTGGTGAATGCTCCCTCGTGACTAATCTCATTTTGTCGGTCTGGGGCTCTGCGCATACATGTCTGAACCTCAATTATGTTGTGTTCTGAGTAAATTGTTTTTGATATGGTGACATTTCTTATCAGATCATCATTGTTAGTGAAGATGAGGTCTAGTGTATTCTCCATTCTAGTAGGCTCTATTATTTGCTGGTTTAATTTGAATTTTGTGCAGAGATTTAAAAGCTCGTGTGAGTGTGAGTTTTCATCAGAGCTGCCTCCTGGTGTTATTACTGCAACAATATTATTTGCTATATTCCTCCATTTTAGGTGCCTTAAGTTGAAATCCCCCAGGGGTGGTAGGGGAAGTGGAATATTCAAACGGCTTCAGGAAGAAATCCAAATATTCTTCCTTGAAGCCTTTTTATCCACTTCTCCGAGGCTATGGGTCCCACAATTTACACCAGAGGTGGACCCCCATATATATATATATATATATATATATATATATATATATATATATATATATATATATATATATATATATATATATATATATATAAAACACAGATCTCTGGCTGAAGGAGACTCGAACCTACGAACCTTGGAACAAGGTAAGTAGTGCTTTACCAATCTACCCAAACTGGACCAATACCTTGGAGTCCAGCTTGCGCTAGACTTTGATCCAAGGCAGCTAGCTTTCAGGGAGAAGGCTTACAGATTTTCATCTGATCCCCTGCATAGTGTTTGTGTATATTTCGCCTTCTCTTGCGAATTCCTTGCAGTGTCAATATCTCTAGTAAGGCTGATGCATGCAGGGGATGAGATGAAAAGCTGTAAGCCTTCTCTACATATGTAAATCTCACCCTAGCAGTGTTGGGGCTAAATGTAAATAATCTCTACAGATATATAATATAGCCTATAGAGTAATTCAATTGATGCTCATTTTTTTTATGTTCGCATTCTCTCCAAATTCTGAGAATTAAGAACAAAAGACTTGTGTGCATCAAGTCTGCCTTTTCTGCTAAACACTTTCTTCTTTCTAAATATATTTCCTCAGAATCCATAGATCACATGAATACAGATCAATTGATCTTCTCTTTCTCTATCTCAATCTCTATACCATAATTGATCCTGTCAATTATTATGATTAATGATATATCATAATTTAATGCATTACAGTCAATTATTGTGCAAGTCAGGTATACAATACCAACAAGATGAAAGTTAAGACACTTGTGCAGCATCTGGTTATCTTTATTGTAGACGTTTCGCCATCCAGTGACTTTATCAATACAGATTCTAGGACATAAGTTGAAAACAGAAGAACTATATACAAAAGATACAAAAGATACTGATAGAGCCACTGGATGGCGAAATGCCCAGTGATGGCAAAACACGTAGACTATTCTCTCCTGACTGCCTTCGACACAGACAAAGAAGACTTAATCAAAGTCATTAGTACTAAGAACAAAGTCTCTGTTGACGACATTTACAGACCTGAAAATTCTACCATCCTCAAAATACGCTGTTCAATTCCTTCTGACGCCTCTACACTCTTCAGTCAAGGCATCCTTGCTAAGACCATCTGCTTTCCTCCACTCTCTTCACTCCAAACTTTCACCCCATCACACAATGTCTGAAATGCTACAAATTCGGTCACGACAAAATCTCATGCACATCCACACAAATCTGCTCCAGATGTTCAGCAACTGGCCACTTCTGGAACACTTGCAACCTCTTAAATGTTCTAACTGTGGCGGGTCACACACTGCAGTTGCAAATTCCTGCCCTTCTAGAAAAGACATTCTCTCCTCCCTCAGAGCAAGCCAACCTCTCTCCCTTCCCAACCCCTTCCCTGCACCTCCCTCCCTACCCAACCCCTTCCCTGCACCTCCCCCCATACCATACCTCCCTCCCCTACCCCCAATGCCTGGGTTACTCCATGCACTTGGTCTACCTCTCCTACTCGACACACATCAAACACCAACACACAGACTACAAACACCTCTCCATCTACACCTACACCCACACTAGACTACAAAACTGTCAACTCGCCACTGCTGTCCACTCTGCAATGGTAATTTCTCAAGCTTGCCAATCAGACTGCTCACATGTCCTTAACCTAATCTTGTCTGCTAACAATCTTCCCTCTTTAATTATCTCTCCTTCCTGCTTCTTTTCTAAGCCCCCTACAACCTCTACCTCCTCCCTCTCTCCCACTGCCCCCTTCCTACACCCTCCAGCTCTCCACCCCTAACCCTCTTCACTACTTCTAGCCCTCCCACCAACACCCCTACTGCTGCTGCTACGACCTCTCCGCCCACCTCCTTACCCACTTCATCCCCAACCAAAGCTTCCACTTCCTCTGCATCTACCTTCGCCCACTCCTCCACCATAACTAAAACTTCATCCAGGTCCAACTCCACCTCCCCCAGACAAAATCCACTCAAACATAAACCTGCCCAAACTTCTGACAGACTAAAGAACATCAAAACAGATCCATCACTTCCTCCCCTCCAGGAAACGGGTCCGTAACACCTACAAACACACATCCACTGATGGCACCACTATCACGGGCTTTAATCCAAACTCCTCCCCCGACATAAACTTTGCTATGACGAAACCATTAAATCACGTTTAAAGTTATTCAGTTCAACGTACGTTCTTACTTTACTATTAGACACCTACTGGCCAAGCTCCTTGAAGCAGAGAGGTCAGATATTGTTTTGCTAAACAGTACCTGCCTCAAAGCCCCTCAACGTATCTGCCATTATGGTTATACTGCACTACAGTCCCCCTATGATCCCCACTATGGGGTTGCCATCCTTGTCAATTCCTCCATAAAACACGAATTTCTCCCAATCCCTTTTATTCCCCAACACTGTCTTGCAGTCAGAATACACACCCACCTTGGTCCCTTTATCTTTTTCACCACCTATGCTCGCCCAAACACTATTTTCAACATACACGACCTTTCCTTAGTCTTCAACTACACCAACACACCAACATACCTACTAGCTGACATAAATGCCAAACACACCGCCTTTCATCACACCAGTAACAACCAACTTGGTCACCAATTACTCTCCTTCACAAACCATAAACACCTAATTCATCTCGGCCCAGGCTTCAACACCTTCTACAACCACACGGGCCAAGGCAAACCAGACATCATTCTGGCAAACTGAGCCAGCTCTCTCTTTCAACACTGCATATCACCTGGCCCTATTATAGGCTCTGATCACATTCCCATCATCTTACACATCTCCTCCAACCCTATTCTCATCCCAGTCACACCTTCCTTCTCCTACTAGAATGCTGACTGGGATCCTTTCAAACAACACAAACAATACTAACCTCACCTATGACTACAACAACAAACCTATCTCTGACATCGATTCTCAACTTGATCTCATCCAGGCCACCATTACACAAGCAGCGAACACCGGAATACCAAAGAAAACTCACACCACTCGTTATTCCTTCAAACCCTCACTCAGAACAAGAAGACTAATTATCTACTACCACAACCGCTTCCTCTAAAACACACACAGATTTAATCAAGTCTGATTAGATCTCACTTACCTTAGAAACAACATTTTACATAGCCTATACCAAGACCACAACAATCACTGGTCACAACTCATATAACAAGCAGGCAAACAGTGTATTAAAAACACTAAAGCCTTCTGGAACTTTATCAAAAAAAATCAAACACATCACCCACAACAACACACACATCGCAGGCTGCTACTAACATCTACAAACACATCTGGGAGAACATCTTCAATCCTCACCCACCGCACCCTAATGTTATTCAACACATTCAGAACATAGAACACTGCACACACACAAGAAACAACACCAGATAGCCACATCCATCTGGGCTCTCTTACCTACTCCCAAGAACTCGACACTCCTTTCACAAACACAGACATTAAAACTCTCCTCAGACACCTTCCTCCCAAGGCTCCTGGTGCCTCTGGCCTAAACCACATTATCCTAAAACACCTTCCTGACTCTATCATTACTGCCTACACAAACCTCCTCAATGCCTCCCTTGCCTCTGGATACTTTCCTTCCCTCTTCAAAGCTGCTACTGCTATCCTCCTTCCTAAACCCAAAAAAGACCACTCTGATCCTAGAAACTATCGCCCTATCAGCCTCCTCGAAAATTTAGGAAAACTCTTCGAAAAACTCATCAACCATCGCCTTCGCAGATACCTGGACCATAACTCTCTACTTTCTGATGGCCAGTTTTGCTTCAGAACACACAGATCCACACAGGATGCCATTAACATCATTCTCAACTACATCCACATAACACAAAGCAAAGTAACAGGACAGCCCTGGTTGCAAAAGACGTTGAAAAAGCTTTTGACACTGTCTGGCACTAAGGGTTTAAGTACAAACTCTGCACTAACTTAAACCTGCCTCTCACTACTCGTAAACTCCTCTGCAACTTCCTAGACGGCCGTACCATGAGAATCAAATTCCAAGGCTGTTACTCTGACTACTTCACACTAAATGCTGGAGTACCCCAATGATCTGTCCTCTCCCCTACCATCTACATTTTGTACACTAACGACATTCCAACACCTGTATACCACAACTCCATCACACTAGCCTATGCAGACAACATTGCACAACTTATCACTCATGCCAATATAGATACACTCACACACAAAACAAAGTGAGGTCGACAGGATAGCCATCTGGGAACAAAAATGGAGGTTCAAAACCAATGCAGCTAAATCCAGCATTACATATTTTAACTACAGGAAACGTGATCCTCCGTTACCTGTCGAGCTCAGAACAGCTGACACCCACATTTAAATCTCCATCACACAATCTGTCACTGTCCTTGGCGTTAATCTTGACTACCTTCTTCGCTTACACGGGCACATTCACTCAAGGCATGCAATAGCTAGTAAGGCCCTTGCGGGCCTCTACAAGCTGAAACTTGCCTCCCAACGCACCAAACTACACCTCTACAAATTCCGAATTCGTCCTCTGATAACTTACTCTCCTCTAGCCCTCTCTCTTGCAGCTAATTCAAACTTACTTAAACTGCAGCGTGTCCAGAACAAGGCGCTGTGCTGGGTGCTTGATGTCAGATGGGAGGTCATCGCCACAAGCGAGTCTCCCCATGCCCAATTAGACATCCCTGCGCTGAATCTGTACTGCAAGACGCTCAGTGACAGACAGACAAACTTGAGACACGACATGACTACTGGACCTCTCTCCTTGACGAAGACATTCGCAGACCCACAAACCCACAAACACAACCTTTTCTACTCCTTGTATGATCCTGCTCCTAACCCTATTTACAAATAACCTTTGATTCTCTGACAGGTACCTTCTCTGACAGGTACCATTCTGACCCACGTTCGCTTAGCTTTTGGGTTAAGACATGGCTCAGTTCTACACTCCTCTCTAGAGCTAATCTTCGCCTGTCCCGTCCTCCCCGCTCACCCCACCGGAGTCACAACGGAAGAGCCTGAATTTCTCTTCTGAATATCTGTCCCACGATCGCCTTCGCTGCTGGCTCTATTTCTACGACTATGAACACTCCTCTCCAGCACTATTCTTCTTCTGTCCCATCTTCCTCGCTCATCCCATTTGGGATTTTACCTGAACTTTCGTTCGTTCGTGCCTGTGCTTCAGAATCTCTACAACCACGGTGCTCAAAACACCACCTCCAAGGCTGAGGGACTGATTACCTCATCTTTTGTATATAGTTCTTCTGTTTTCTACTTATGTCCTAGAATCTTTATTGATAAAGCCACTGGATGGCGAAACGTCTACAATAAAGATAACCAGATGTTGCACAAGTGTCTTAACTTTCACAGTCAATTATTATGTATAGCTCCTTATGTTCAATTGTTGTGTACATCGATATTGTATAGAATTAGCCCAGAGCCGTATTGCCTACAGTCAATCTTGTGTATAAGTTAGCTGTATGTCATGGATGCCATATGTTAGCATCGCCGAGCTGTCAGTAGTGTTGCTCTGTACCTGAGCAATACACTCAGATAATCCCAGCTATTTATAGTAATGGTCCTTTCTAGCTGTGATATCATGAGACCTTGATACATGAGCCATAGGCCACAATGTTCATTCTCAGCTTCCCGCAAGGCATAGCAGACTCGACAGGCAAGCCTGGGCTACCCCTCAAGACTTAATTATACGCCTCTAAGACATCCAGCATGTGTATTTCTTACTCCATTTTTTTCCTGACGAACCCCCACGACAGTTTTACGTCAAGTGTCCCACGAACTGTAGATCAACACTCACAAGAGTTGCAGAAGGTGTAGTGTAACACTGACGCTTTAGGTCTGCTAGGTGTAATACTTATGTAGTATATAGATTCCTAATATAATTATAGCAAGTCTCCCTTGCTAGTCATGACGTCATGTACTCCCGTGAACCAGTGAGGTAGCCCAAACCCTACAATTCTCTGTCTCAGTGCTCGACTAGGCTTAGACAGTAGGTAACATGCTGGATTTCTCTCCAAGTATCCATAATAGCTCGTTACTCATTAGTGTTTCAGGAGCTGTAACTCAACACCCACAAGCATACAAGAAAATGTAGTTGAAGTTTCAGTATCACGTCAGGAGGTGTTGCTCAACACTCACTGTAGCTCAACATTTACTAAGAGTCCCTACAGCTGTAGCTCAATATTCTCAAGGTTTCAGGAGCTGCAGCTGAGTAATTATTAGTGTTCCAGTAGCTGTAGCTCAACAGTAGCATCCCAGTTACACTATGCCAACTCTCTAATACAGGACAAGTTTAAGTCATTGTATCACGCTCTGATGCTGGAGTTTCAATTACTTTAGCACCTCTAATTACATTTGATGTATAATCTTAAGCTTCTCAACTTTATAATAATAATAATAATAATAATAATAATAATAATAATAATAATAATTATAATTATTACTATTATTATTATAATTCATGCTAAGCGCTAAAAGAACGAGGGTCATTCAGTGGAAGTCTTGTTGTCGTCTTGATCCTCCTGCTGAGCTCCCGACAGCGGTGTTTCCTGTTTGTACTCACTGTGAAAACTGTCGAACATATTCACTTGAATTTTACGTGTGAAGTATTATTTGAATTCTTTAAGAATGATAGTTCATTCATAGCTCTTGGTCCATCTTCTGTTCTTTCTGATACGAAGCAGGAGAAACACCAACGCTGTTGCTGAAGAAGCATTTATGAGACCTCAAGAAGATTGTTAAACTTATGAGTTTCTCAGTCACCATTAGCTGGAAAGTTTTTAATGGAGTACCAAGTTGCTGCTGCTGCTGCTGCTGCTGTGATAGGTCTTTACTTGCTGTTCTGGTACTGCTGAGAAGAGTTGCACGAGTTTTCTGTAATTATGGCAGTAATCTAAGCGAGACTTTGAGGAAATTACTTGACAACATTGACAATTACGTACAGGTGAAAATGTACAGGGGAACATGGAGGAACCAATGTTACATATTCATTATGTTGGTTAGTTTGTTAGTGCTTATCAGGTTAGAGTGAAGTGACTGACGTACAGGGCTCCTAAACTGCGAGGAAAACGACATCCACTTCTGTGTATATAGAATGTTGATGGTCTTAGAATTGTGTGGTGTTGCTTCTCCTTCCTCTCTAATTCGTGCCCCCCCCCGCTTTCTCTCTCTATCTCTATCTCTATCTCTATCTCTATCTCTATCTCTATCTCTTTCTCTATCTCTTTCTCTATCTCTTTCTCTATCTCTATCTCTTTCTCTATCTCTTTCTCTATCTCTTTCTCTATCTCTTTCTCTATCTCTTTCTCTATCTCTTTCTCTATCTCTTTCTATTTCTCTATCTCTATCTCTATCTCTTTCTCTTTCTCTATCTCTTTCTCTATCTCTTTTTCTATCTCTTTCTCTGTCTCTTTCTCTATCTCTTTCTCTATCTCTTTCTCTATCTCTTTCTCTATCTCTATCTCTATCTCTATCTCTATCTCCATCTCTATCTCCATCTCTATCTCTTTCTCTATCTCTTTCTCTATCTCTTTCTCTATCTCTTTCTCTATCTCTTTCTCTATCTCTTTCTCTATCTCTATCTCTTTCTCTATCTCTTTCTCTATCTCTTTCTCTATCTCTTTCTCTATCTCTTTCTCTGTCTCTTTCTCTATCTCTTTCTCTATCTCTTTCTCTTTCTCTTTCTCTTTCTCTTTCTCTTACTCTCACTCACACTCACTTTCACTCACTCTCACTCTCACTCTCACTCACTCACTCTCACTCACTTTCACTCACTCTCACTCTCTCTCTCTCTCTCACTCTCACTCACTCTCACTCTCTCTCACTCTCACTCACTCTCTCACTCACTCTCACTCACTCTCACTCACTTTCACTCACTCTCACTCTCTCTCTCTCTCTCTCTCTCACTCTCACTCTCACTCACTCTCACTCACTCGTTTTTTTGTATGTTTTTTAGTTATAACAACATGGAAGACAATAAGTGGTGAGAGAAAAGGAATATGTAATAAAATTTATGTAGTTTAACGTTTTTCTTTGTACTCAAGATGAGTAATTATGTTATCCATAATTTTCTTTTTACAGCTAATTCTAAGTAACAGCGATAAATAGAACTGAAGGAGAGATGTTACAACTAGAACTTTTTCAATCAAAAAGATATAAAGCAAATTTTGAGACGCTTTAAAGCATATGTGACATCAAGTTATGACACTTTTTAAAGCATTTAAACTTTCCCGACTTGAATATAGGTATTAGTGCATAATTATTTTCCCTATGAAAGTCTGTCATAATTGTCGAATTGATGAATGTTCAGAGGAATCTATCGGACTGAATTTATTCAAGAATTTTGACTTGAGCGTTGTTGTAGCAGGAGCGACGTATCTATCAGCACCAGAGGCAGCACCAGGAGGAGGACGTTGCAGAAGCCAGACAAAGGATTCTCATCCCTTCCCCAAAACCCATTATGCAATCGTTCCCTCCACACGGCGCCACACACCCGCTTTTTCCGGATTAAAATCTCATCAGCCACACGCGCGAAATTTTTCCAGCGCTCGTGTAACTATTGCGAGCAATAAGAGATGCAACCCGCTGTTTCTACTACTAAATCATTTTGACTTTCCAGCTGAAATTTATTATTGGGAATATATAACGTCTTGTAAATAAATTGAGCTTTCTTGGAATATACCCGAAACAATGTTTACGTACCATGCAGAATGTTACCACAGACAAGTAATAGCAACTTTTCCGGGTAATATTATATTTCATTTCCCATTCTGGTACATAAGCAGAGAATACACACAAGAGCTTCAGAGGAACGTATTGAGAAGGTGTGAATGGGGCGCTGAGAACGTGGGGATAGGAAAAGGAGTTCGAAAATTATTTTTCCATTTTATCCAACACGCAAACTCTGGTTATCCTCGTTACATCCACTAGTGTTATCTTGCCCACCTGGATATTACCATGACTTTAGTCAATATTATTCTTGCAAGGTTTATATGCAGTACATAAAACATTTCGTCCATATCTTTAATGATATTGTTCTCTTTTTACCTGAATCTTTAAAAAGAAATCCTAAAATCCAGAAATATATTTCGTCCACCACCCATAACTAACCTGTTACGTAACCAAGATAAGGAAGAATGAGCAAAGCGTATGATTTTCTCTGTTTCCAGAAAAGACTGGAGGTGACTGGAGGCTGTAGGTGGTTGTTGATCAATAAGATACGTGAAGGGTCCAATTGGAGTGGTTATCGTAGGTAGAGGGTGTGTGGCAGTGTTGGAAGACCAGGTTGTTACAGTGTGGGTAGTGCGCAAGTAACAGTGTATGCACAGCTACTGTATCGTTCATGCACAGAGTATATGGCAGTGTGTGTAGTACGAGTGTGACAGTGTGGATAGTGAGTGTATGGCAGTGTAAGTATAGCCATTTTGTGGCAGTGTATATAGAAGGTGTGTGGCAGTTTTCCAGATCGTGTGTTTCAGTATCTGTGGAGTGTTCTAGGCAGTGTATGTATAACTTGTGCGGCAGCATATGTAGAGCGTGTATGGCAGTGTATGCAAAGTAAATGTAGTATTGTGGGCAGTGTATGCAGAGTATGCGAGGCAGCGTTGAGCAAGTGTTGCAGCTTAGGTAGAGCGTGTATGGTAGTGTGGGAAGACTGAGTGGCAGTGTGGATTGAGCATATGTGGCAGTGTGGGTAGGATATGTGACAGTGAGGTTAGAGTATTTGTGGTACTGAGGGTGAGGTGTGCGTGACTGTGTGAGTAGATCAGGTAGTGTGGCCGCGTCCTGACTTTTACAACATATCAAGGATGGTTTAGTGTAGAGATCCTAGGGTTGTCGTGGAGAGAGAGAGGTTTGACCTAGGTGGTCACACGTTGAACATTTATGAGATGCTCCACAGAACACAGGGAACGGGGTGCTACCAAATGCCACTAAGGGTAGTCTTACATTCGCTCGGTCATTCACCTTAGATCGTTCTAAAACATTGAATACTGGACAGGGACAAAAAGAAACTGAAAACACTCCCTTAAAGCTTGGCTTTTGTTTTTTTTACAAGAAAAATAAATATACGAATGAATGGCATTGGCTAAACAAACAGGTTTCCACGGTGGAGGTGGTAGTTTCCACTGGAGAGGTGGTAGTTTCCACTGGGGAGGTGGTAGTTTCCACTGGGGAGGTGGTAGTTTCCACTGGGGAGGTGGCAGTTTCCACTGGGGAGGTGGTAGTTTCCACTGGGGAGGTGGTAGTTTCCACTAAGGAGGTGGTAGTTTCCACTGGGGAGGTGGTAGTTTCCACTGGGGAGGTGATAGTTTCCACTGGGGAGGTGATAGTTTCCACTGTGGAGGTGATAGTTTCCACTGTGGAGGTGACAGTTTCCACTTGGGAGGTGGTAGTTTCACTGGGGAGGTGGTAGTTTCCACTGGGGAGGTGGTAGTTTCCACTGGGGAGGTGGTAGTTTCCACTGGGGAGGTGGTAGTTTCCACTGGGGAGGTGGTAGTTTCCACTGGGGAGGTGGTAGTTTCCACTGGGGAGGTGGTAGTTTTCTTTGTGGATGTGATAGTTTCCACTGTGGATGTGATAGTTTCCACTGTGGATGTGATAGTTTCCACTGTGGTGGTGATAGTTTCCACTGTGGATGTGATAGTTTTCACTGTGGAGGTGATAGTTTCCACTGTGGATGTGATAGTTTCCACTGTGGATGTGATAGTTTCCACTGTGGATGTGATAGTTTCCACTGTGGATGTGATAGTTTCCACTGTGGATGTGATAGTTTCCACTGTGGATGTGATAGTTTCCACTGTGGATGTGATAGTTTCCACTGTGGTGGTGATAGTTTCCACTGTGGAGGAGATAGTTTTCACTGTGGTGGTGATAGTTTCCACTGTGGATGTGATAGTTTTCACTGTGGATGTGATAGTTTTCACTGCGGTGGTGATAGTTTCCACTGTGGAGGAGATAGTTTTCACTGCGGTGGTGATAGTTTCCACTGGGGAGGTGATAGTTTTCACAGTGGTGGTGATAGTTTCCACTGTGGATGTGATAGTTTTCACTGTGGAGGTGATAGTTTCCACTGGGGAGGTGGCAGTTTCCACTGGGGAGGTGGTAGTTTCCACTGGGGAGGTGATAGTTTCCACTGGGGAGGTGGTAGTTTCCACTGGGGAGGTGGTAGTTTCCACTGGGGAAGTGGTAGTTTCCACTGTGGAGGTGATAGTTTCCACTGGGGAGGTGGTAGTTTCCACTGTGGATGTGATAGTTTTCACTGTGGATGTGATAGTTTCCACTGTGGTGGTGATAGTTTCCACTGTGGATGTGATAGTTTTCACTGTGGTGGTGATAGTTTCCACTGTGGATGTGATAGTTTTCACTGTGGTGGTGATAGTTTCCACTGTGGATGTGATAGTTTTCACTGTGGTGGTGATAGTTTCCACTGTGGATGTGATAGTTTTCACTGTGGTGGTGATAGTTTTCACTGTGGTGGTGATAGTTTCCACTGTGGATGTGATAGTTTTCACTGTGGTGGTGATAGTTTCCACTGTGGTGGTGATAGTTTCCACTGTGGATGTGATAGTTTCCACTGTGGTGGTGATAGTTTCCACTGTGGATGTGATAGTTTACACTGTGGATGTGATAGTTTTCACTGTGGTGGTGATAGTTTTCACTGTGGTGGTGATAGTTTTCACTGTGGAGGTGATAGTTTCCACTGTGGATGTGATAGTTTCCACTGTGGTGGTGATAGTTTCCACTGTGGATGTGATAGTTTTCACTGTGGAGGTGATAGTTTTCACTGTGGAGGTGATAGTTTCCACTGTGGATGTGATAGTTTTCACTGTGGTGGTGATAGTTTTCACTGTGGAGGTGATAGTTTTCACTGTGGAGGTGATAGTTTCCACTGTGGATGTGATAGTTTTCACTGTGGATGTGATAGTTTTCACTGTGGAGGTGATAGTTTTCACTGTGGTGGTGATAGTTTCCACTGTGGATGTGATAGTTTTCACTGTGGATGTGATAGTTTTCACTGTGGTGGTGATAGTTTTCACTGTGGAGGTGATAGTTTTCACTGTGGAGGTGATAGTTTCCACTGTGGATGTGATAGTTTTCACTGTGGATGTGATAGTTTTCACTGTGGTGGTGATAGTTTTCACTGTGGAGGTGATAGTTTTCACTGTGGATGTGATAGTTTTCACTGTGGTGGTGATAGTTTTCACTGTGGAGGTGATAGTTTTCACTGTGGAGGTGATAGCTTTCACTGTGGAGGTGATAGTTTCCACTGTGGATGTGATAGTTTTCACTGTGGATGTGATAGTTTTCACTGTGGATGTGATAGTTTCCACTGTGGAGGTGATAGTTTTCACTGTGGAGGTGATAGTTTTCACTGTGGAGGTGATAGTTTCCACTGTGGTGGTGATAGTTTCCACTGGGGAGGTGATAGTTTCCACTGGGGAGGTGATAGTTTTCACTGTGGTGGTGATAGTTTCCACTGTGGTGGTGATAGTTTCCACTGTGGTGGTGATAGTTTCCACTGTGGTGGTGATAGTTTCCACTGTGGTGGTGATAGTTTCCACTGGGGAGGTGATAGTTTCCACTGGGGAGGTGATAGTTTTCACTGTGGTGGTGATAGTTTTCACTGTGGTGGTGATAGTTTCCACTGTGGTGGTGATAGTTTCCACTGGGGAGGTGATAGTTTCCACTGTGGTGGTGATAGTTTCCACTGGGGAGGTGATAGTTTCCACTGGGGAGGTGATAGTTTTCACTGTGGTGGTGATAGTTTCCACTGTGGTGGTGATAGTTTCCACTGTGGATGTGATAGTTTTCACTGTGGAGGTGATAGTTTCCACTGTGGATGTGATAGTTTTCACTGTGGATGTGATAGTTTTCACTGGGGAGGTGATAGTTTCCACTGTGGTGGTGATAGTTTCCACTGTGGATGTGATAGTTTTCACTGTGGATGTGATAGTTTTCACTGGGGAGGTGATAGTTTCCACTGTGGTGGTGATAGTTTCCACTGTGGATGTGATAGTTTTCACTGGGGAGGTGATAGTTTTCACTGGGGAGGTGATAGTTTCCACTGTGGTGGTGATAGTTTCCACTGGGGAGGTGATAGTTTCCACTGTGGTGGTGATAGTTTCCACTGGGGAGGTGATAGTTTCCACTGGGGAGGTGATAGTTTTCACTGTGGTGGTGATAGTTTCCACTGTGGTGGTGAAAGTTTCCACTGTGGATGTGATAGTTTTCACTGTGGAGGTGATAGTTTCCACTGTGGATGTGATAGTTTTCACTGTGGATGTGATAGTTTTCACTGGGGAGGTGATAGTTTCCACTGTGGTGGTGATAGTTTCCACTGTGGATGTGATAGTTTTCACTGTGGATGTGATAGTTTTCACTGGGGAGGTGATAGTTTCCACTGTGGTGGTGATAGTTTCCACTGTGGATGTGATAGTTTTCACTGGGGAGGTGATAGTTTTCACTGGGGAGGTGATAGTTTCCACTGTGGTGGTGATAGTTTCCACTGTGGATGTGATAGTTTTCACTGGGGAGGTGATAGTTTTCACTGGGGAGGTGATAGTTTCCACTGTGGTGGTGATAGTTTCCACTGGGGAGGTGATAGTTTCCACTGTGGTGGTGATAGTTTCCACTGTGGATGTGATAGTTTTCACTGTGGATGTGATAGTTTTCACTGGGGAGGTGATAGTTTCCACTGTGGTGGTGATAGTTTCCACTGGGGAGGTGATAGTTTCCACTGTGGTGGTGATAGTTTCCACTGTGGATGTGATAGTTTTCACTGTGGAGGTGATAGTTTGCACTGTGGTGGTGATAGTTTTCACTGTGGTGGTGATAGTTTCCACTGTGGTGGTGATAGTTTCCACTGTGGTGGTGATAGTTTCCACTGTGGTGGTGATAGTTTTCACTGTGGTGGTGATAGTTTTCACTGTGGTGGTGATAGTTTCCACTGTGGTGGTGATAGTTTTCACTGTGGTGGTGATAGTTTTCACTGTGGTGGTGATAGTTTCCACTGTGGAGGTGATAGTTTTCACTGTGGTGGTGATAGTTTCCACTGTAGTGGTGATAGTTTTCACTGTGGTGGTGATAGTTTTCACTGTGGTGGTGATAGTTTCCACTGTGGAGGTGATAGTTTTCACTGTGGTGGTGATAGTTTCCACTGTGGTGGTGATAGTTTTCACTGTGGAGGTGATAGTTTTCACTGTGGTGGTGATAGTTTTCACTGTGGAGGTGGTAGTTTCCACTGGGGAGGTGGTAGTTTCCACTGGGGAGGTGGTAGTTTCCACTGTGGTGGTGATAGTTTTCACTGTGGTGGTGATAGTTTCCACTGTGGTGGTGATAGTTTTCACTGTGGTGGTGATAGTTTTCACTGTGGTGGTGATAGTTTCCACTGTGGAGGTGATAGTTTTCACTGTGGTGGTGATAGTTTCCACTGTGGTGGTGATAGTTTTCACTGTGGAGGTGATAGTTTTCACTGTGGTGGTGATAGTTTTCACTGTGGTGGTGATAGTTTCCACTGGGGAGGTGGTAGTTTCCACTGGGGAGGTGGTAGTTTCCACTGGGGAGGTGGTAGTTTCCACTGGGGAGGTGGTAGTTTCCACTTAGGAAGTGGTAGTTTCCACTGTGGTGGTGATAGTTTTCACTGTGGTGGTGATAGTTTCCACTGGGGAGGTGGTAGTTTCCACTGGGGAGGTGATAGTTTCCACTGGGGAGGTGGTAGTTTCCACTGGGGAGGTGGTAGTTTCCACTGGGGAAGTGGTAGTTTCCACTGTGGAGGTGGTAGTTTCCACTGTGGTGGTGATAGTTTTCACTGTGGTGGTGATAGTTTTCACTGTGGTGGTGATAGTTTCCACTGGGGAGGTGGTAGTTTCCACTGGGGAGGTGGTAGTTTCCACTGGGGAGGTGGTAGTTTCCACTGGGGAGGTGGTAGTTTCCACTGGGGTGGTGGTAGTTTCCACTGGGGAGGTGGTAGTTTCCACTGGGGAGGTGGTAGTTTCCACTGGGGAGGTGGTAGTTTCCACCGGGGAGGTGGTAGTTTCCACTGGGGTGGTGGTAGTTTCCACTGGGGAGGTGGTAGTTTCCACTGGGGAGGTGATAGTTTCCACTGTGGAGGTGATAGTTTCCACTGTGGAGGTGATAGTTTCCACTGTGGAGGTGATAGTTTCCACTGTGGTGGTGATAGTTTCCACTGGGGAGGTGATAGTTTCCACTGTGGTGGTGATAGCTTCCACTGTGGTGGTGATAGTTTCCACTGTGGTGGTGATAGTTTCCACTGGGGAGGTGATAGTTTCCACTGTGGTGGTGATAGTTTCCACTGGGGAGGTGATAGTTTCCACTGTGGAGGTGATAGCTTCCACTGTGGTGGTGATAGTTTCCACTGGGCAGGTGGTAGTTTCCACTGGGGAGGTGATAGTTTCCACTGTGGAGGTGATAGTTTCCACTGTGGAGGTGATAGTTTCCACTGTGGAGGTGATAGTTTCCACTGTGGTGGTGATAGTTTCCACTGTGGAGGTGATAGTTTCCACTGTGGAGGTGATAGTTTCCACTGTGGTGGTGATAGCTTCCACGAAGCAGAATTTGCCAGAATACACTGTACATGAAATATATACATAGACTTAGTTTAGACAACAATGACTTCAATATTCAAGCAATGCCTGATTCAAAAGCGTTTGAATAATGACGTCAAATTTTGCAAGTAAACACTAATAGCATAGTCTGCTATTAGTGTCAGAGAAATGCACTGCTTCCATTGGTTGTAACTCATAAGGATGATGCTCAACAGGAAGGCTGTCTTCTCTCACATCAGGAGAAATAAAAAGAAAAACTAGTTTTTATCAGTTCAAGTCGTACGACTACACTCTAGCAACGGTCGTTCCTCCAACTCATCTTCAGCTTAAACTTTAACTATGTACTTCATTTGGTGGAGGTAAGTCACCTTAACTGTCCCAGTCTCAATTTGCAGAACCTAAAACTTATTGTTGTGAAACTGCCTGAGGATACGATATGAGCCAACTAATTTTGGAACTAGGTTATGCAATAAATGGTCATTATTGAAATTTGCAACATGAACTTGTAGCCTAACTCTTCTTGGCACTAGCGATGCGTGCAGTAGTTAAGTTATCTGTCGTCTCATGATTTTCCTGCACTCTGGAAAACATACTGGGAAGTCCACATCTGCAGTGCTCGTCCCGGCATTATGCTGTGACGAAAATCACAGGCCTACCAGTTTTTTTTTTATTTCGTTAGTGCATTATAGCAGGTAGCAGCCGTTAGCAAGACGTCTCGGCTTGTTGCCATACTGCAAAGTGACTAATCAGTGCTCACGTGGCTGGCGGGGTGAAGAGAAGTGTTACACGTGTCTCGCATCCAATCCATCTTTTGTCCAGTGTTCCCTTTGGTTCAGGGGCTATACATGTTTGATTATGGGAAAAAAGGAAGTCTTTAACACCTGAAACTTAGCTCAGATTAAAGGGCTTCACAAAGCTGAGCACCAGACGAAAGAAATAGTGAAGAATGTTAGTGTGTGTGAGTGTTCAGCGAGGAACTGGGTGCAGCATTTCAAGGCTGTTGGTGGTGTCGAGTTACGGTCTGCCAAACTTCGGTCTGGCCCTTCGAGGAAGGCATCTTTTTTTACCTTAATTATCTTAAAGAAGCAGTTAGAGAGTAACTGCTTCTTTAAGATAGTTAATGTACAAACATGTTTTCTTCGAGGGACCAGGTCGAGGTTTGGCAGACAGTAACTCGACACCACCAACAGCCTTGAAATGCTGCACCCAGTTCCTCGCTGAACACACACACACACCAACATTCTTCACTATTTCTTTCGTCTGGTGCCCAGCTTTGTTAAGCTCTTTAATCTGAGCTAAAGTTCCAGGTGTTAAAGACTTCCTTTTTTCCCATAATCAAACATGTATAGCCCCTGAACCAAAGGGAACACTGGACAAAAGATGGATTGGATGCGAGACACGTGTAACACTTCCCTTCACCCAGGCAGCCACGTGAGCACTGATTAGTCACTTTGCAGTATGGCAACAAGCCGAGACGTCTTGGTAACGGCTCCTACCTGCTATAATGCACTAAAGAAATAAAAAAAAACTGGTAGGCCTGTGATTTTCGTCACGGCATAATGCCGGGACGAGCACTGCAGATGTGGACTTCCCAGTATGTTTTCCAGAGTGCAGGAAAATCATGAGACAACAGATAACTTAACTACTGCACGCAGCGCTAGTGCCAAGAAGAGTTAGGCTACAAAGTCATGTTGCAAATTTCAATAATGACCCTTTATTGCTTATGCTAGTTCCAAAATTAGTTGGCTCATATCGTATCCTCAGGCAGTTTCACAACAATAAGTTTAAGGTTCTGCAAATTGAGACTGGGACAGTTAAGGTGACTTACCTCCACCAAATGAAGTACATAGTTACAGTTTAAGCTGAAGATGAGTTGGAGGAACGAGCGTTGCTAGAGTGTAGTCGTACGACTTGAACTGCAAAGATATGATAAAAAAATGCAAAGGTATGATAAATAATGAGGATGAACTTGATTTTCAGGTTTACTGAAAGCCCATCAAAATAAAAAAAAAAAAAACTTTTACACATCCCGAACGAAGTTTCGTGAGTCCTTGAGAGCCAACAATAGCTCCTCCTCTACCACGTTCTACGGAGAGAAATGTGGCTACATCTGCAAAGGCTTTTTTTGTGTGTGTGTTACACTCTTCTAGACACTGTACTGTGAAAAATACAGTAACAATTCCACAACATAACTGAGCCCGCCGATTAATTCATAGTACTCCCGTTAACCAAATAATCAGTATCCTATCCAACACCTTACAAAAATATACTCACTAGAATAGCAAACATGGTCTACAGTGCCATTACAGACTTAGAAAGGCCAACAACTCTTCAGGGATTTACCTACATTGCGGAAGAGCATAATAAATCTTATGAAGGGAAGAATTCCAAGGACTTAAACAGAGGAATGAAAAACACTGACATGCTTGCTAAAGCGACAGTAGTAGCGTGCGCGTAATACATAGTAATACGTGAAATCAACTAATGAGCTTTCCTGAAGCGTGATTAGTATTCATAACAGTGAAATCGGTTTTAATCACCATTACCAATAACATTTCACAAAACTGGCAGTCTCTCACCATCTCCGAGATTTTAACAAAGTTGATTCTGTGTCACTTCAAAGCTGCCATCACATGACACTCACAACAAACCTTGCAGAACTTACTCCTCACCTTACAGACCTCTCTTCAGCTTCTATATAACTTCATGTTTAACTTGACAGCGTATGAAATAATAGTCACAGGCGGACGAAACGTTTTCAAATAAAATTCCATAATTCTTACGTTGTAAAATAATCATTATATATGTTGAGCTCTTATACGTAGTTATAGAGCTTGGCGATGTATCCAGGTGTTAATGTGCGAGTCCGCGGACTTGTTAACGTAATGAATAGCACGAAATGGTATCATATGGTCTGAAATTTTCAGAGCATATGATGGCATTTCGTGCTATTCATTACTTTAACAAGTCCGGGGACTCACTTCGGATATAACCACTGAATTAATCCCAAATAACACACGTTAGGGATTGCTATAAAGCGATTTTTTTTGATCTGATTAACGAGTTTCGGTTTCGTCTTCCAGATAACATTGAAACCTTGTTAATGTTCTGGCAACGGCAACCAATTAATGCCGCTATATGGAGCGAATAAAATATTTCAGCAAAATAGCTTCTGAACACTAGTTCACGTTTCAAAATTATGGATAAACTGGAGAATGAATAGCCGAGTCTGGAACAACCGTCAGTGTTACAGACTCAGCTAGTCTTTCTTGAAGAATATCATTTTTTGATGAAGTTTAAAAGAAAAAAAGAAAATGCAAGAAAAGATAATCGTTTCTACATACATCGTTTTGAGAATAAGCTTTAAGAACCGTTTTCAAATACAGCAGAATGAAAAAATTCCCAGTACGTTGTAATGGGAGTGATCGCGTCAGTGTTTTGTCAGTGGTAGACATTCTTCCAACTTGTATTGGTTTAAAGTGTGAGTATGGAACATGTAAACTCCTCGAGATAAAATGGAAAAATATCGACAGCCAGTGCTATCACTAACAGCAGCGTACTGATAACACTGGACATCAAAAGGTAAAGAAAAAATAATTGATCTATATCACCTGTACATTCCTCTGAATTACAAGTGCTGTATGTTAAAACCCGAAAAGCGCTCATTGTCTAACACATAGTTTTTTGAGAACCCCTTGCGGGTATTTATTCACAAATTGTCGAAATTCAACGAAAAATAAGATAAGCAATACGCTAATTCCATTTACGAGAAGGGGCCATCATGCTTCTTAAATATCGGATGAGAGCTGTCGTTTTCATACGTAGACTTGGATATATTCCGTTAAGCTCTCACTCCTAATATTCACAAACGCGGTATATGCTAATTAAAGAAAACGATGTCAATAACAACAGGTGCAAATCAAGAACTTACCTTACTGATGGTGTGCCAAGTGTCCCACGAGGAGCTGATAATTCTCACTTACCTGAAAGGTAAATACGTGTGCTTATTAATGCAAGTCCCCTACAATGCTTTTTTAACATAATGAAAAGAGCCCCAGTTATACCATCTAGAAAAAAAAACTCAAGTAGTATCCCAGTTATACCACTAGAAACCCGGTTATATCATGAAGTAGGTACCTTAATGTAGAATCCAGGTTATCATTAAGCAGGTACCTTCAGGTAAAATCCCATTTATATCATTAAGCAGGTACCTTCATGTAGAAACCCGGTTATATCATTAAGCAGGTACCTTCATGTAGAATCCCAGTTATACCATGAACCAGGTACCTTCATGTAGAATCCCGGTTATATCATTAACCCTTTCAGGGTCCCAAGGCCCTCTCCCAGAATTGTTCTCAGGGTCGACTAATTTAAAAAAATTTATTTATTCTTATGAAAAGATAGAGAATCTTTTCCCGATCATAATAACACCAAAAGATTGAAATTTGATGGAAAACTTACGGAATTATGCTCTCGCGAAGTTAGCGGTCTCGACGATGCTTATGAATCGGCGATTTTGCCCAATTTGAGCCCTATTTTCGGCCAATTCCAGTGTACTAGTCAACTAAAATCATAGCTATATCTCTAGAACTCCATTTTTTCTATCGAACGAGTATAAGAAACCCCCCATTTACCGATTTTAACTATATAATAAAGTGGTCAGAATTTTGCAATTTTGCCATTTTCACACAAATTTCAAAAGATGCCAATATCCAAATAGGGTCCAGAATTAACAAGAAAGACATTCCTGGTACTAAAATAACATTTCCTCTGTTAATTAGTCACGTCCCCACGCCCCTCTTAAATTCTTTTGCTTTCTACTTTGAATTTTTCTCTCAAAAAAATAGAAGATTTACTGTTATGCAGATTACTGCATTAGTGTAATGTTATAAATAATATCATGCGTAGCATGATTTGTTTACTTTTGAACTTTGGCAAAAATCGAAGATTTCTGCTACTTAGAGCTCAATTTCAAGGTACTTTTCATTGTAAAATCAATCAAAATCATCTCCATTTCTGTCATATGTCTTCCATTCTATAAAATGAGACCAGAAAAACTAGAATACCATCATAAATACCATACGAAAATACAGTGCAAAGTCGCTGTTTTAAACCAAAAACACTTAATTTGTTTTTTCTCATTACGCACTGTGTGCTGCAGGGTTTTTTTATACTGTGCACACTGACCTTATAGACCCATTCTTTTATATGTAGGCCTACCAGCTTTCTCTCACTAGATTTGAGGGCGCTAGAATTTAGGCGTACTACTACGTCAAAAACCCTGATGCGTAAGCTGTACTAGTACGTCAGAAACCCTGAAAGGGTTAAGCAGGTATCTTCAGATAGAATCCCAGTTATATCATTAAGCAGGTACCTTCATGTAGTGTTCCAGTTATACCTTTCATTCTTCACATTTAGAAATTATCAAGAAATATTCTCTTCATCTCACATGTTAAAATATCCTCATTTACTCTCTTCAAACTCAGTACATAATATAACAAACATTATAACTTATTCAACAACTGTGTTTTGTTATGCCGTTTCAATAATTTTCTCTGAATAGTGAACCTAAGATTATTTATCATAATAATGTCTGTGATAAAACTGACCTTCCCATGATGGTAGACGATGCATGGATGACTCGCTGGGTAGTGAGGAGGCCCTGGTGATGCAGGGGCCCCGGTGGTGCTGGGGCCCCAGTGGTGCTGGGGCCCCAGTGGTGCTGGGGCCCGGGTGGTGCTGGGGCCCCAATACCTTCAGTAAATACGAAGCCATGACCCATGCCAGACACTTTCGCTAACCGCGACGCTCTTGCCCGCGACACTCTTGCCCGGGATACTCTTGACCGCGACACTCTTGACCGCGACACTCTTGACCGCGACACTCTTGACCGCGACACTCTTGCCCGCGACACTCTTGCCCGCGACACTCTTGCCCGCGACACTCTTGCCCGCGACACTCTAATATATGGACATTTAAGAGCACACTTTTTTTCTTAACATTACCACTTGCTATTACCACTTCGATGCTATTATCTCTCAATCCTTTCTAACACTGGTAATACTAGCACCTCCACAACAAGCACTTGCCTCTTTCTAACACTGGTAATACTAGCACCTCCACAACAAGCACTTGCCTCTTTCTAACACTGGTAATACTAGCACCTCCACAACAAGCACTTGCCTCTTTCTAACAATGGTAATACTAGCACCTCCACAACAAGCACTTGCCTCTTTCTAACAATGGTAATACTAGCACCTCCACAACAAGGACTTGCCTCTTTCTAACACTGGTAATACTAGCACCTCCACAACAAGCACTTGCCTCTTTCTAACACTGGTAATACTAGCACCTCCACAACAAGCACTTGCCTCTTTCTAACACTGGTAATACTAGCACCTCCACTACAAGCACTTGCCTCTTTCTAACAATGGTAATACTAGCACCTCCACAACAAGCACTTGCCTCTTTCTAACAATGGTAATACTAGCACCTCCACAACAAGCACTTGCCTCTTTCTAACAATGGTAATACTAGCACCTCCACAACAAGCACTTGCCTCTTTTTAACACTGGTAATACTAGCACCTCCACAACAAGCACTTGCCTCTTTCTAACACTGGTAATACTAGCACCTCCACAACAAGCACTTGCCTCTTTCTAACAATGGTAATACTAGCACCTCCACAACAAGCACTTGCCTCTTTCTAACACTGGTAATACTAGCACCTCCACAACACCCACTTACCTCTTTCTAACACTGGTAATACTAGCACCTCCACAACACCCACTTACCTCTTTCTAACACTGGTAATACTAGCACCTCCACAACACCCACTTACCTCTTTCTAACACTGGTAATACTAGCACCTCCACAACAAGCACTTGCCTCTTTCTAACACTGGTAATACTAGCACCTCCACAACAAGCACTTGCCTCTTTCTAACAATGGTAATATTAGCACCTCCACAACAAGCACTTGCCTCTTTCTAACACTGGTAATACTAGCACCTCCACAACAAGCACTTGCCTCTTTCTAACAATGGTAATATTAGCACCTCCACAACACCCACTTACTTCTTCAACACTATGTATATGCGTACTGATTTAATAAAGGGAAGCGCAAGACTCGTTTTGGTCGTAAATTGCCCTGGTAAATTGCCCTGGTAAATTGCCCTGGTAAATTGCCATGGTAAATTGCCCTGGTAAATGGGAGACAGTCGTTTACTATCAAACGAAAATAATGATGACTTCAATTCATTGGATCAAAAGCTCTTCACCAACATCATGTTTTTATATACACAGTTTGCTTCATTTAGTAATTAAACGTTTAAATTATCCTCGCTTAATTGCAGGTCAGTTTAAAAGTTTTAAATCCTATTGATTACTCAAGGGTTATTAATAAAGATGCATATCACCGGTACACCACCTCTCAATATACTTAAAAAGGTTTTGTATTAAACTCTCTGTATATATATATATATATATATATATACATATATATATATATATATATACATATATATATATATATATATATATATATATATATGCAATAAGATAACAGTAAACAGGTGATTTCAGAATATGCACAACAACCACTCTGAAAGAATAGAGAAATTCCAAGCGCTTTCGTGACTACTCACATTATCAAGGAAATATAGTTACTTGATAATGTGAGTAGTCATGAAAGCGCTTGGAATTTCTCTATTCTTTCAGAGTGGTTGTTGTGCATATATATATATATATATATATATATATATATATATATATATATATATATATATATATATATATATATATATATATATATATATATTAGGTGATGAAAGATTGAATATCAGATTGGAGGGAGAGAGTATGGAGGAGGTGAACGTATTCAGATATTTGGGAGTGGACGTGTCAGGGGATGGGTCTATGAAAGATGAGGTGAATCATAGAATTGATGAGGGAAAAAGAGTGAGTGGTGCACTTAGGAGTCTGTGGAGACAAAGAACTTTGTCCTTGGAGGCAAAGAGGGGAATGTATGAGAGTATAGTTTTACCAACGCTCTTATATGGGTGTGAAGCGTGGGTGATGAATGTTGCAGCGAGGAGAAGGCTGGAGGCAGTGGAGATGTCATGTCTGAGGGCAATGTGTGGTGTGAATATAATGCAGAGAATTCGTAGTTTGGAAGTTAGGAGGAGGTGCGGGATTACCAAAACTGTTGTCCAGAGGGCTGAGGAAGGGTTGTTGAGGTGGTTCGGACATGTAGAGAGAATGGAGCGAAACAGAATGACTTCAAGAGTGTATCAGTCTGTAGTGGAAGGAAGGCGGGGTAGGGGTCGGCCTAGGAAGGGTTGGAGGGAGGGGGTAAAGGAGGTTTTGTGTGCGAGGGGCTTGGACTTCCAGCAGGCATGCGTGAGCGTGTTTGATAGGAGTGAATGGAGACAAATGGTTTTTAATACTTGACGTGCTGTTGGAGTGTGAGCAAAGTAACATTTATGAAGGGATTCAGGGAAACCGGCAGGCCGGACTTGAGTCCTGGAGATGGGAAGTACAGTGCCTGCACTCTGAAGGAGGGGTGTTAATGTTGCAGTTTAAAAACTGTAGTGTAAAGCACCCTTCTGGCAAGACAGTGATGGAGTGAATGATGGTGAAAGTTTTTCTTTTTCGGGCCACCCTGCCTTGGTGGGAATCGGCCGGTGTGATAATAATAATAATATATATATATATATGTCGTGCCGAATAGGCAGAACTTGCCATCTTGGCTTAAATAGCAACGTTCATCTTGCCATATAGGACAAGTGAAAATTTGTGTATGCAATAATTTCGCCAAAATCATTATGAACCTAACGAAAAAAATATATTCCACTGTGTTTGTTTAGTATTAAATTATTGTAAACAAATCTAAAATATATTTAGTTTGGTTAGGCTAAAATAAATTGTTCTTATTATAATAAGGTTAGGTAAGTTTTCTAAGATTCTTTTGGAGCAAAATTAAAAATTTTTACATTAACATTAATGAAAAAATATATCTTTAAACGTATAAGAGAAAATTTTAGAAAGGACTTAATTTTAAATGAGTTCTTGCTAATTGACCAGTTTTACATATTCGGCACGACATATATATATATATATGTCGTGCCGCCTATGTAAAACTGGTCAATTAGCAAGAACTCATTGAAAATTAAGTCCTTTCTGAAATTTTTTCTTGTACGATTAAAGATATATTTTTTTCACTAATGTTACTGTAGAAATTTTTAATTTTGCACCAAAAGAATCTTAGAAAACTTACCTAACCTTATTATAACCAGAGCAATTTATTTTAGCCTAACCCAACTAAATATATTTTAAATATGTTTACAATAATTTAATACTAAACAAACACAATCAAATATATTTTTTTCGTTAGGTTCAGAATGATTTTGGCGAAATTATTGCATACACAAATTTTCACTTGTCCTATATGGCAAGATGAGCGTTGCTATTTAAGACAAGATCGCAAGTTCTGCCTATTCGGCACGACATATATATATATATATATATATATATATATATATATATATATATATATATATATATATATATATATATATATATATATATATATATATATATATATATATGTATATATATATATACACGCACACTTCCTCTGAGGTGTATATACACTAAAGTACATCTTGTATATAACGTTGTCTATTGATGTATGGCAGAGCGGTGTAGCGACCCTGTTACTGTGGATGGATCCGAGACACTGTGGACACACACGCCTGTCAAGTTGAGCCTCAGAGCTCCGAAGATGTTCATGAAGTACTTAACTGAACCCAGACCTCCACCTCTTTCTTCACACTTAATGATGACTTTTGTTATTAATCACTCTAAGAATTACTTAATATGCATTTATTGATGCATTATGGCTTCAGTACAGCACATTACTTGTTGAATACTTGATGGGTTGAGGGTTTATTGTAGATTAATTAGATACACTTACGTATAGTTCATGTTTTCCATACCAGACCAACTGAGATGGCGCTGAACTTCCAACACTTTCAATTCATACCCCTTAAGGAAAATGTCTTGATGCTAGAGAGGCTCTTGATCCTTGGATGATTCCTATTCCCATGGTGCTATATCACCCCTACGGGTTGAGTTCTTCTGCTAGATTAAATAAATAATATTTTAATTCATTGTCGTCAGACGTTATTATTTCTTCCTCTGAAATTTTTAGCATTATAATAATAATTGTTCAATCGCTGCCTGACCACGGTAGAGTGCGGTTGTGCTCTGCACCCCTCTGCTGTTTTCAGGCGAGCTACTTTGTACCAACATGGTGCTGAGTGTGAGGAGGCGCGTAAATACCATCGGTATTGAGCTGCTTCGTGGGGCGATTTCACCCTCTTCAGCGCAGGTATTACTCCCAACAATCATTAGGGAGACCTATGGTATCCAGGAGGATGAGGTGTATGGTGTTGCCCTGAATGGGGCTTACAGAATCTTCGTTTCTGAATTCCACGTCCGTGTACGAGTCTTTGGTGACGAGATTCCAAGACGCTACTCCAGCTGTAAAGGTGCGTTTGATCGACGTATCTCGCCACTTTACGTGGGTTAAGATTCGTAATGTCCCATTTGAGGCAGATGAGGCTGGCATCAGGAGTATTTTTGAGGCATATGGGACCGTACATCTGGCAACAGGGCAAGTGGACGGCTGGTGCTTACATGGGCCGTCTGGAGGGAACCTTTTCCCTGAAGATGACTCTGAGACATCCCATACCGTCTTACGTCGTGTTGGAGGACTTCAGGACGCAAGTTATGATATCGTACGCCGGACAGAGATGTACGTGCAGAATATGTGGGGCGTACGACCATATGGCGGCAGTGTGTGTGAAGCTGAGGAGGGCGCCTGCACAAACTGGTGAAGCACCAGTTACCTGCATGGTAGCTGTTGTTGAGAGCCCCACACGAAAGCAAGGGCTTGGGCGCTTGTGGAGTGAAGAGGTGGAGGATTCCAAAGAGGAGACTGGCGTGTGTGAGGTAAGCTGTGGCATAAAAGGATCTGTTACTAGGCAAGGGAAAAGTACAGAAGTGCAAGTGCAGGAGGAGGTGCAGGCTCTCGAGGAAAAGCTTCAGGAAGTGTTGAGGACATTGATGCCGCCTGCAGAGGATGTTGTTCCTGAGCTGGTGAGAGGCACGACGTTGCCTGTAGAGGAATGTAATGATAAAAACCATAGCAGGGTTGATGGGCCAACTAGTAAGCATAAGTTGTCGCCGTGTGCTGTGGAACGAGGCGTGGTGGAGGTTGAGGTACATCGTGAGGGAACCTCAGAAGATAACATGGATGTGGAGGGCATCACGAGGAAGAGGGCGGCGGCGTCAGACTCAGATGATGTACTGACGCCTGCACAGAGGTCTGGGAGGAAGGAAGAGCACTGTCGAGGTAGTCAAGATAAGAGGCATCGCAAAAAAGGAGGGGGGGTTGATGGTGTGAAGCCTTGTGCTGGCTCTGGGGCAGGAGGCCCTGGGATGAATGAAGAGAGGAGGAAGGGTTGGAAACTATAAAGAGGCCTTAGGTGTATGACTGTGAACGTAAATGGACTATGTAATAGTGTGAAGAGGGAATGGTTTTGAATGTTTCTGTGTAAATATAGGGTGGATGTAGTGTTCCTGCAAGAACACAATTTCAAGGAGGGAAGAGAGCTCGAGGTGGAGGGGTTTCAGGTCATGACTCTGCCATCTGCACGTCTGAAAGGTGGTGTGGGTATATTGATTAGGGAGGCGAGCCCGTTTGTGTTGCTAAGAAGTGAGGGGGGGGGAGAATATTGCGCCTGGATGGGTGGTGGATGGGGCAGAGGGTATCCTTTGTAAGTGTGTATGCGCCAGCAGAAAATGTGAGAGTAAAAAGGGATTTTGTACGTGAAGAACTAGTTTTCTTCTTACGTGGTTTACCTGCAGTGGCCATCGTTGGTGGGGACTGGAACTGCGTTATTAGGAGGGCTGACGTAGAACCAAAAGGGGCGGGGCACGTGTCGGCGGCCTTGCGAGATCTTTTGAGGGATATTCAGTTGCGGGATGAGGTTGGAGGAGGGGAGTGGGAGGTAGAGCACATTTTTGTAAGAAGGGGTTATGGGGCTAGGTTGGA
The DNA here is from genome assembly GCF_038502225.1 of Cherax quadricarinatus. Taxonomy (NCBI): domain Eukaryota; kingdom Metazoa; phylum Arthropoda; class Malacostraca; order Decapoda; family Parastacidae; genus Cherax; species Cherax quadricarinatus. Next base: position 28,151,208 of record NC_091337.1, read on the forward strand.
TAGGCTGTATATATCTCAAGGGGTTTGGTTGACATTTTTCCGTACAATAGAAGTAGCTTATTCGGATCATCGGGCGGTAATAGCAGAGGTGGGGTGGGAATCACTAGCAGGTATATCTAGGGGATGTGTTAGGCGATGAGGAGGGGATAGAGGGATTTGCAATGCTGTGGGAGGGGTTACGTGCAGAGGTAAATGGGGTAGAAGATGTGGTGATGTGGTGGGATGGTGTGGCTAAAGAACGGATTAAGCAATATTATGTAAGGGAAGGGAAACGTATCAATTCTTTAAAATATGGGCTTGCCAACTATTTGGAGGATAGGTTACGGGGTTGTTATGCGAGGGGGGCAGTGGCGGGCACTTATCCAATGGATGATATTATGGCAATTAAAGGAAGGCTGCGTGAGGTACAGGATGAGAGGTTCCAAGCGGTACGGGTACAGGCGGGGCTGGAAGAGGTGTTATGGGGCGATAGACCATCATGCGTATTGCGTAGGCAGAAACAAAGACAGCAGGCAATGACTATTCCATGGTTGGAGGTTCAAGAGTCGATAGTGGGGTACAGGGAGGGGCAGGTCATACAAGCTACAGAAGGAATGGGGGCATTTGCGGATAAGTGGTATGAGAAGTACTGGCAACGAGAAGGGGTAGAAGATGGGGTTTTAGAACAGGTGTGTGGGAGTGTGGAATGTCAGTTGCCTAACAGTGATAGGGAAGCACTGGGTGGGGAAATAACTGAGGGGGAAATATGAAGGGCTTTAAGTGGAATGCGAAAGGGCAAAGCATCGGGAATTGATGGACTCCCGGCAGAGTTTTATCAGCAGCATTGGGAGCTAATGAGGCATTTTTTGGTTAGGTTATTAAATTGCATGAAGGAGAGAGGTGAGCTTGGAGAGAAGCAGGCAATGGCTGTCGTTGTCTTGATACCGAAGGATAAGGGGAAGCATACACTTCAGGATTACCGGGCGATCTCGTTGTTATGCGCGGATTACAAGTTATTTGCTAAGGTTTTGGGGAATCGGTTTAAGTGTGTGGTGGGGCGGGTGGTATCGAAAACTCAGTTTGGTTTGCCAGTGAGGTCTATGGTGGAGGGGCATGGGTTGATTAGGGATTTTGTGGAGGCAAAAGGGGGGGAGGTTTGGTGGCACTCGATTGGCAAGGGGCATATGATAGTGGATCGGAAAGCATTGAGAGCCATCCTCAGGGGACAGGGGTTTGGGGAAGAAATAGTGGGTTGGGTCGAGGCGTTGTATCGAGGTGCAATGGCGAGGGTACAGGTTAATGGTCGATTGGGTGGGAAGATTGCAATGGGTAGGGGACTTAGGCAGGGGTGTCCTATGTCACAATTATTGTTTGCATGCGTACAGGACCCCTTTTATAGATTGGACGAGCAGCGTATGTGTAGCATAGAGGGTCCAGGGAGTGGGGTTGCAAGGGTTTGGCCAGTTTTAATAGGGTATGTGGATGACACAACTGTTCTGATCAGTGAGGGGATGTCATTGGACATATTAGATGGGGTGGTACAAATGTTCGCAGGGACAACCGGTATGAGGGTGAATTCAGACAAATCCATGGTCATGGGGTTAGGAGCTTGGGCGGGAAGGGTTGAGTGGGATAGTGCAGTCGTGAGGAGGCAGGTGAATTCGTTGAAAATTTGCGGGCTTATTTATGCAGACGATCTAAATGTGGCACGCATGGAAAACTCGAATAGGATGGTAGACAGGGTTCAGGGACGCTTGGGTGTAATGCGACCTTATCATTTGACCCTTTTGCAGCGTGCCATTGTTATTAACATCTTACTGTATAGCAAAGTATGGCACGTGGCAGCTGTGTTCCCATTAACTGGGCCGGCAATAACAAATATACTTAGGAGGATTTTTAAATTTTTGTGGGGTTCGAGCTGTAATTGGATTCAAAGGGATGTGGTAATGTTACCTGTAAGTCAGGGGGGGCTGGGATTGCTGGACTTAAAGCGGAGGGTCAAATGTGTCTTCATTAAAAGGGAGGTGATGAGGGAAGGTGTGGGTGGGGGGGGTTTGGACAGGATCCACAACAGATTGCAACGGATGTATACAGGAGTTGAGTTGCATGAGTGTGAAACTGTTTTGAGGGCTATGGCATGGGATTGAGAGCCGGCAAAGGTCAAAATAGGTAGGTTGTGTAGAATGTTAGTCGGGAGGGTTGTAGCGCCTGTAGAGGGAATTTTCCCCATGTATGCATGGGGAAGTATATGGAATAGGTTGCGTAAGATAAGGTTGCAACCTCATGTTCGGGATGTAATGTATCGTTTTCTTCACGGCATTTCACCGTCAGGTGTGGTTTTACGGGATAGACGAGTGGTTGACGGGGGTGTGTGCGATATATGTGGTGGGGAGGAGTCGGCGTTTCACGTAGTATATTTTTGTGACGGACTGAGAAGTATCAAGGGGTGATTAAATAGGGTGATATGTAGGATAGGTGGTCAAGGAATTTTTGTATTGAGGTCATTAAGTCTCAACGTGGGGGGTTGGGATGAAAGTGTCATCAGAGCTGTGGGGTACATTATGGTAGATTATATTTATATAGTGTGGGGAATACGGGGGAAACAGGTTAGTGAGGTGAAGAGGAGGGTGTAGCGGTAACGTTCTATAAAACGGTATGTAGAAATAAGGAAATTTATGGGAGGAGGTGGGAGAGGGATTTTTCAGAGGGATATAGACAACTTAGGTTACAGGTTCTATTAGACTTGTAATATATGAGGGAGGGGAGGGTATGACTGGAAAGTGTTGCTTGGGCAGGGAAGTCATGGGTGTAAACAGGGTCGCCTCCCTGGTAATGGATGACAACAAATGTTTGCGTGTGTGTGTTGGACGAGTGATGCGTGAGTGTATAATGCAACCTAATTAGAAAATTAATCCTTTGAAGTGTATTTCTTTCACCAGGTTGAGGTGTTATTAGATGTGTATCTTAACCTGGTTGAAGTGTCAATGTGTAAGATTTGGTCATGTTTCCCTTATGTTAAGTTTGCTATTAAATGTAATGTGTCTTTGGTGTTACTGTTTCACCAATATTTATATAATTGTCACTTAGGTTTATTCATATGTCAAGTTAGGATGTAAGTCAACAAGCTGGTGATAACAGTCATATTATTTCGTGGTGGGGGGGTAATTAATGTAATAAGTTTAAGTCATTAACGGTAATACCAATTTTAGTTAGTAGTTGTATACATGTGTTTTGATATGTAATGTTCAAATTGTGTTATCTTATTTAAGGTATTGTGATGTTGGTAGTCCTGTACCATCCATGTTGCAAATTCTCTTTCCTCAAGTGACATGTGTCAAGATATTCCTAAATTGAGGATAATTAATGTCATGATTATTCAGATTGGTGATGGGGTTAGTTTTCAATGTGTGAGTGTGAGTGGGAGGAGGGATGATGGGTCACCTGTGTTGTGTGAGTGGGAGGAGGGATGATGGGTCACCTGTGTTGTGTGAGTGGGAGGAGGGATGATGGGTCACCTGTGTTGTGTGAGTGGGAGGAGGGATGATGGGTCACCTGTGTTGTGTGAGTGGGAGGAGGGATGATGGGTCACCTGTGTTGTGTGAGTGGGAGGAGGGATGATGGTCACCTGTGTTGTGTGAGTGGGAGGAGGGATGATGGGTCACCTGTGTTGTGTGAGTGGGAGGAGGGATGATGGGTCACCTGTGTTGTGTGAGTGGGGGGAGGGATGATGGGTCACCTGTGTTGTGTGAGTGGGGGGAGGGATGATGGGTCACCTGTGTTGTGTGAGTGGGGGGAGGGATGATGGGTCACCTGTGTTGTGTGAGTGGGAGGAGGGATGATGGGTCACCTGTGTTGTGTGAGTGGGAGGAGGGATGATGGGTCACCTGTGTTGTGTGAGTGGGGGGAGGGATGACGGGTCACCTGTGTTGTGTGAGTGGGAGGAGGGATGATGGGTCACCTGTGTTGTGTGAGTGGGAGGAGGGATGATGGGTCACCTGTGTTGTGTGAGTGGGAGGAGGGATGATGGGTCACCTGTGTTGTGTGAGTGGGAGGAGGGATGATGGGTCACCTGTGTTGTGTGAGTGGGAGGAGGGATGATGGGTCACCTGTGTTGTGTGAGTGGGAGGAGGGATGATGGGTCACCTGTGTTGTGTGAGTGGGAGGAGGGATGATGGGTCACCTGTGTTGTGTGAGTGGGAGGAGGGATGATGGGTCACCTGTGTTGTGTGAGTGGGGGGAGGGATGATGGGTCACCTGTGTTGTGTGAGTGGAGGGAGGGATGATGGGTCACCTGTGTTGTGTGAGTGGGGGGAGGGATGATGGGTCACCTGTGTTGTGTGAGTGGGGGGAGGGATGACGGGTCACCTGTGTTGTGTGAGTGGGGGGAGGGATGATGGGTCACCTGTGTTGTGTGAGTGGGGGGAGGGATGATGGGTCACCTGTGTTGTGTGAGTGGGGGGAGGGATGATGGGTCACCTGTGTTGTGTGAGTGGAGGGAGGGATGATGGGTCACCTGTGTTGTGTGAGTGGGGGGAGGGATGATTGGTCACCTGTGTTGTGTGAGTGGGGGGAGGGATGATGGGTCACCTGTGTTGTGTGAGTGGGGGGAGGGATGATGGGTCACCTGTGTTGTGTGAGTGGGGGGAGGGATGATGGGTCACCTGTGTTGTGTGAGTGGGGGGAGGGATGATGGGTCACCTGTGTTGTGTGAGTGGGGGGAGGGATGATGGGTCACCTGTGTTGTGTGAGTGGGGGGAGGGATGATGGGTCACCTGTGTTGTGTGAGTGGGAGGAGGGATGATGGGTCACCTGTGTTGTGTGAGTGGGAGGAGGGATGATGGGTCACCTGTGTTGTGTGAGTGGGGGGAGGGATGATGGGTCACCTGTGTTGTGTGAGTGGGGGGAGGGATGATGGGTCACCTGTGTTGTGTGAGTGGGGGGAGGGATGATGGGTCACCTGTGTTGTGTGAGTGGGGGGAGGGATGATGGGTCACCTGTGTTGCAACACAGGTTTCTTAATAATGCATTTGTAGGTCTTGTGTAATTTGTTGCGAGTTGTATTATGGGTGATTGTCATTAAACTTGGTCAATTATTATTGTATTGAGGTTGTAATTTAGGAGTTATATTTATAGCCAATTTGTGGCCTTTATTATTATTATCCCTTTATTCCTTCTTGAATTGTGATATGTTTTAAAAACTTGTAAATAGCATGTCAGGTGTTGCCTGGATTGTTACGTGTTGATATATTGTGTTGTTGATGTTATCCTTGTTCAAGTCATTTTTTAATTTTAAGTAGCAGGAGAATGTACAATGTATTCATTGGTGGGGGGGGGGAGTGTAAGCAATACTGAGTAAATTCCACTTTATGAACCTTGTGTACTTGTGAAACAACGTACGTAGAAGCAGTCTATAAATTTGTGTTCATTTTATTTTAATGTCTTATGTATGTGTTTATTCAGTAGATTGTGTAGTGAATGTTTATTGCATCACCAGTGTCAATGTTACATATTGTTATATGTACCTATGTATATTTGTACATGAAGTTTTAAATAAAATATAAAAAAAAATAATTGTTAAGCACTGTTTACTAAGCGAGTATTAGAGGAAGACTCCAGAAAATGTTTGGTTATTGTGAAAAATTATTATTATTATTATTATTATTATTATTATTATTATTATTATTATGAACAAATTACCTGCAGGAGGCTTACAGTACATTTCCTAAATTATTACCTATAAGTAATTTGGGTGAGATAAGTGGGACTTTAGTCACAGTAGGTCACAGAACTGAAACTCCTCCGAATGCCAACTTCCTCTCCACTTTCACAGAAAGCTAGACCTGACATTAAATTAATAATTATAATATTAAAACTAGCTACTCTGGTAAAATTACAATTAGGTGAACTGTATAGGATTAGGCTTGCCTACTGGATCCACAAAAATATAACTATTAATACAATACATATAATCCATATTTCGTCGCTCGACCTCTGTAGTGAGCGGACGTGCGTTACACTGCCCTCTGCTGGCCGCTGAGACAAGCTGAGATTTTCTCAATATGGCGGAGCAAACACGAAGGCGGATCAACACTGTCTGTATACAGCTGGTGCGTGGGGCTGTGACGGCCCAAACAGCTTCTGTTATTCTACCAGCCATCATCAGGGAGACTTACGATGTAGCTGATGAAGAACTTTATGGAGTGGCGCTTAATGGAGCCTATAGGGTCTTCGTTAAGCTCCGAACAACGAATGTCTATGAGCAGTTAGTCAACAAATATCAAGACCGTTGTGTGGTTGTCAACCCAGCGGTCACAGTGAGGCTCATTGATGTCTCACGTTACTACACATGGGTTAAGGTACGAAACGTGCCTTTTGAAGCTGATGAGACGGACTTACGGCAGGTATTCGGCAAGTATGGAACTGTACATGTGGCGACCGTCGGAAAGTGGACGGAGGGCGCATATGCTGGCCTACTTGAAGGTACCTTCTCGCTGAAAATGTGTTTGAAACATCCCATACCGTCGTATGTAGTGATGACTGAATTTCGTACGCAAGTGATGGTGTCCTATGCTGGGCAACGCCGCACTTGTCGTCTTTGTGGAGAGTTCGATCACGTTGCAGCACAATGTGGTCGCCAACAGTGAAAGAAGGACGTAGGGCGACCACCAATGGAAGAGACCGTCCAGGAGGTGACTGTTGTGCCTGAGTCGGATGCACGTCCAAAGTCGTCATTGTGGAGTGAAGAGGTGGAGCGAGAGGAGCTGATTGAGGAGTCTTGTGTGACTCCACCTGAAGATCCTTCCTCTGTTGGCCTGGTTACGCTGGGCATGGAGGGCAGGATGGTCACGGAGGAGAGAGTGGACGACACATTAGCGATTTTGCTAAGGGATTGTTAGGTAAGACACATATGCAACAGTTAGGTATCTTTATTTCGAAACTTTTCGCCTACACAGTAGGCTTCTTCAGTCGAGTACAGAAAAGTTGATAGAAGCAGAAGATACTTGAAGACGATGTAATCAGTCCATCACCCTTAAAGTTTTGAGGTGGTCAGTCCCTCAGTCTGGAGAAGAGCATTGTTCCGTTGTCTGAAACAATATGAAGTTGAAGTGACAGAATGGGGCCTTATATAGTGCCAGGAGGTGAGACGTAGGTTGCTTTGGGAGGGCAGGTCCCTCTCAAACCCAGCCGTTCTCACTAGTAGAGGTTGTCGAAGTTGATGGTCTGTACCAAGATACCCTTGTGTTGCAGTGTCTGACAGAATGAACATTAAAATGGTATAAAATACCGACAGATTGTTAGGTAAAACACATATGCAACAGTTAGGTATCTTTATTTCGAAACGTTTCGCCTACACAGTAGGCCCCATTCTGTCACTTCAACTTCATATTGTTTCAGACAACGGAACAATGCTCTTCTCCAGACTGAGGGACTGACCACCTCAAAACTTTAAGGGTGATGGACTGATTACATCGTCTTCAAGTATCTTCTGCTTCTATCAACTTTTCTGTACTCGACTGAAGAAGCCTACTGTGTAGGCGAAACGTTTCGAAATAAAGATACCTAACTGTTGCATATGTGTCTTACCTAACAATCTGTCGGTATTTTATACCATTTTAATGTTCATTCTGTCAGACACTGCAACACAAGGGTATCTTGGTACAGACCATCAACTTCGACAACCTCTACTAGTGAGAACGGCTGGGTTTGAGAGGGACCTGCCCTCCCAAAGCAACCTACGTCTCACCTCCTGGCACTATATAAGGCCCCATTCTGTCACTTCAACTTCATATTGTTTCAGACAACGGAACAATGCTCTTCTCCAGACTGAGGGACTGACCACCTCAAAACTTTAAGGGTGATGGACTGATTACATCGTCTTCAAGTATCTTCTGCTTCTATCAACTTTTCTGTACTCGACTGAAGAAGCCTACTGTGTAGGCGAAACGTTTCGAAATAAAGATACCTAACTGTTGCATATGTGTCTTACCTAACAATCTGTCGGTATTTTATACCATTTTAATGCTACGGGATTGTTGGACACACCGGGAGAGGTAGAAGAGGAGGGGCTTGAATTATCCCTTGGGAATGTGTCTTGTGTACAGTCCCAGGATGTGGAGGAGATGGTTGAGAAACAGGCTGCTGGGATGGATGTCATCACCGTAGAGGTGGTGGTGCACAACGAAGGCCTTCTGGAGGTAGCTATGGAGGCAGTGGGAGGATCATGCAAACGGGCGGCGGCATTGTCAGACTCTGATGATGTCCTCACCCCAGCGCAGAGGCCTGGCAAGAAGGTGTGGGCAGAGGTGGCACGAGGTGGCCCTAAGGGGCCAAGGAGTCCGGCGGTGGACACTTGAAGACCTCTGGTGTCTGGTCGTGTGAATGGTGGTAAACACCGGCAGGCGTCTAAAAGTGGATCAGTGCCGACAGGGCACAAAGTATAGCTGGCTTAAAGTGTGTTTCAGTAAACATAAATGGGTTGTGAGACAGAGTGAAGTGTATGTGGTTTGTGGGTTTTCTATGAAGATATGGAATGGATGTAGCTGTTGTGCAAGAGCACAATTATAAAGCTGGGTGTGAGTTGGTACTGGATGGATTTCAGGTGTTTGTTGCACATTCACATCCTTTTGCGAGAAACCAGCCCGTTTGTTGTGTATCATAGTGAGGTAGGGGAAGAAGGACAGGTCGTGTGAGTGGATGGGCTGTGGATGGGGGAGAGGGTCATGCTAGTGTGTGTCTATGGGCCCGCAGAAGGGGATGGTCATGTCAAGACTGCCTTTGTGAGGGATGTGTTAGTGTACCACCTCCGGTCGCTTCCCCCCATGGCGGTTGTGGGGGTGACTGGAATTGTGTGGTGAGAAGGAAAGATGTGGAGCCTCGAGGGGTGGGGTTTTACTCTGTAGTGTTAGGGGATCTTTTGTGAGGGGCGGGGTTGTGCGATGTGGCTACAGGTGAGGTGTGAGAGGTGGAGCACACGTACGTGTGACGGGGGTATGCTGCTCGTCTGGACCGTTTGTACGTAACACAGACTGCAAGGGTGAAAAGGGTGTGTGTGGTGGACGTAGCATATTCAGATCATCGGGCAGTCATTGTTGAAGTAGGGTGGGACGGGTTGCCTAAGAGGCATAGGAGTTTTTGGAAATTGAATGTTCAGCTCCTTGAAGATGGAGGGGGGAGGGAGGGGTTTGTGCAATTGTGGAGGGAGTTGTGGTTGGGGGGGTAAGCTGTTGGGGATGTGTTGGCGTGGTGGGATGGAGTGGCAAAGGGGAGGATTAGGGCCTTATTATGTTAGACAGGGCAAGGGGGAGGGTCAGATGACTTTTGGGCTTATAAGATATTTAGAGGGGCAGTTGAAGGATTGTTATGGGAGAGGGGTGGGGGGCAGGGGCTATCCTGTGGAGGAAATAGAGAGGCTGAAGCAATGCATCAGGGAATTGCAGAATCAGAAGTTTGATGCAGTGCGGGTTAAGGGTGGGTTAGAGGAAGTTTTGTGGGGTGACAGGCCATCGGCGTGTGTTCTGTGGGGGCAGCGGAAACGTCAGGCGACTACAGAAATGGAATGTTTGTTAGTGCAAGAGAAGGTTGGAGGTTTTTGTGTGGGGCAGGTGCTTCGTACAACAGAAGGGATGGGTTGTTATGTGGATGAATGGTTTGGGACTTCTTTGAGGAGTGGTGGAGTGCAGGGGGGGGTGTTAGGGCAGTTGGGAGGGCATGTGGTCAATGTTCTGAGCAGGAGGGACCATATGGCGCTGGGAGGGGACATAGATGAAGGGGAGGTGTGGCGGGCATTGTCGGGTATGAGTAGAGGTAAATCCCCAGGAATCGACGGTCTGCCATGTGAGTTTTACTTACAAAATTGGGACATACTTAAGGAGTTCTTGGTGAGGTTGTTGAACGCAATGAAAAACAATGGTGAGCTGGGGGTTTTGCAAGCAACTGCAGTGGTAGTCTTGGTCCTGAAGGTGGCCAGTCCGCACATGGTGAAGGACTATAGGGTTATTTCTTTACTGTGTGCAGATTATAAGTTATTCGCTAAAATATTGAGGAATAGGTTAAAGTGTATGATCAATAGGGTAGTGGCAGCGGGCCAGTATGGGGTGCCAGAAAGGACCACGTTTGAGGGGCACGGGGTGATTCGGGGGTTTGTGGAGAGTGTGCAAAGGAATGGAGGGGGGGGCGTGTGTTGGCCTTAGATTGGAGGGCTGCATATGATAGTGTCGAGAGAGAAGCATTGTGGTGGATACTGAGGAGACAAGGGTTTGGGGATGAGATTGTGAGGTGGGTACAAACGTTGTATCATAGAGCGGGTGTTCGGGTGCAGGTGAATGGAAGGATGGGGGAGTGGATCACTATGGGTAGAGGTCTGCGGCAGGGATGTTCTTTATCCCAACTACTTTTTGCATGTTTGCAGAATCCGTTTTATAGAGCGGTGGAGGTATGTGTTAGGGGGGAGCGACAGGGGTGGGTGGGATAAGGTGTGCCGGGAATTGTCGGTTATGTAGATGACACGACGATTCTTGTACGGGAGGGGGAAGGTTTAGGAGGGATGGGGAGGATTGTGGACCTGTTTGGAGAGGCGACTGGTATGAGGGTGAATGTAGAGAAATCTAAATTTATGGGGTTGGGGGATTGGGAGGGGAAGGTGGAGGGAGAGGGTAGTGGGAGGTGGGGTGTTGTGGATCGGGTTAAGATTTTTGGGATTGACTATATGCAGGATGTACAGCAAGCTAGGATGGTTAATTCTGGGAGTGTCGTGGAAAGGGTGAATAGACGGTTGGATGGGTTGTGGCCGGGACATTTAACACTTCATCAGAGGGTCATTATAGTAAATGTCTTACTATATAGTAAAATTTGGCATGTGGTCACTATGTACACTTTGTTGCAATCAGATATTGCGGTATTATTGAGGAGAGTCTTTAGGTTTATTTGGGGGTCCGGATGTGATTGGTTACGGAGGTGGGTTGTTACTCTCCCAGTGCGCAGAGGCGGGCTGGGGTTAATTAATTTAAAGAGTAGGATTATGAGTGTATATGTAAAGAGGGGGTTTCTCCGAGTGGGGGGTGTAAAGATGGTGGGTTGCATCTTTTGTATGAGGATGTCAGAAGATGGTGGGGAGGGAAGGATTTACATGTGTGTGAGGACATGTTGCGAGTGCTCTTGTATGTTAGGGATATGACACATACGAGGGTGGGGGTTTTAGAGAAAGTGGTGGGGGAAAAGGAAGTGGCGACTGTTTAAGGAGTGTATCCAATGTATGCATGCGGGGATATTTGGGATAGGTTGTGTAGGCTATGCATACGGCCGCGAGAGCAGGAGGTGATGTTCCGGTTCCTGCATGGTATCCTGCCATCAGGTGCGGTTCTTCGAGACTGGAGGATTCGTGAGGAGAGCGTCTGTGGGGTTTGTGGGGGTGAGGATACAGCCTTTCATGCAGTCTATTTTTGTGAACGATTGGGGGACGTACAGGAGTGGATGGGGAGAGTGGTAAGATGGGTAGGAGGGGGAGGGATTTCGGTCTTGCGAGCTCTAAGTTTGGATGTGGGATGGGGGGGAATCCCTGTGCAGCAGGCACTTGGTTACCTTATTGTGGATTTTGTGTATGTGTCGTAGGCGATGAGGGGTCTGGTGGAGGGGGGGTGCATAAAAGAGTGTTGGCGGCAACCTTTTATCATAAGCTGTGTCGGAATCGGGTTCTTTATGGGATAAGGTGGGAGAGGGATTTCCCTGTAAGCTATCGTGGTTTAATGGTGGGGGTTCTCTTGGGGATGTAAGAGGGGGAGGGGGTCAGGGGATGTGGCGGGCTGGTCTCCCCGGAGGGGGCTAGTGTGTGTGAGTATGACTGGAACACCTCTTATATGTTAAAGAGACATGGTGTTTTATGGTGTGTAGGTTATAAGAGTATTGGGTATGAGGTATGAGGTTTGCAGTGTGTTGTAGCATCAGTATATATTGTGCTTCTTTTATTATGGTGAAGCGGTATGCGTGTGGTGGGGGGGAATATGACAACCTTATAAAGTCAATATTGGCAATCATACTATTTGTATAAAGATGGGTGCTGAATGATGTTGCGTGTGCGGTGTCTTACAACTGAAATGCATAGTGTGGTTTTTATGTGTAGGAGCCATTTTGGGATTCTTGTGTTATATGCACACCACTGTTATATTAACGAGTGCTTAGATTGGCTTTGTTGCTGTAACATTATACTTCATGATTTTGTTAATTGGTAGAATTTCCTTATCATGTATATGTATATTGGGGAAAAATGTTTTAGTTGCTAGCTATGTTAGGAAGAAAGGGGTTGTGCCAATATGGTGTGGCGGCAGCAAGGGTTTCCTCATCCTGCATATTGCAGGTTTTGAATCCGTGTAATCAGAGTGTATAGGTTAGTGTTCTCTGGATTGGGATAGATAATATTGATGTTGTATTGTGAATAAATTTTGATGTTGGGTCATATGTTGGACAACATTTGGACATTTATGTACAAATTGCGTATTCTGTAAGTTTTTATATAAATTATAACAATAAATGTAGTTGGGATAGTGCATATAGACAATGTTAAGACTTTTGTTAGTTGGTATGTAAATAATCAAATGGTTGGGCAAAAACTGTCTTACGATAACATGATACTTAATGATTTAGTTTATGTAGAGTTTTCATATCATGTGTATATATATATATATATATATATATATATATATATATATATATATATATATATATATATATATATATATATATATATATATATATATATATATATACTGGGGGAAAAGTGTTTTTTTTTTAGTTGCAAACTAAGTTAAGGGGAAGGTGGTTGTGCCACTATTTTGTGGCGGCAAGGGTGCCTCATCCTGCACTTTGCAGGTTTTGAGGAAGTGTTATCATTGTGTATGGATTTAGTGTTCACTGGAGTGGTATGGATTGTGTTGATGTTGTAATTTGTGTAAGTTTTGACAATGGTCCATATGTTGGACAACATTTTCAAGTTGTGTACATTTTTGTATTCTGTAAGTTTTTAAATTAAATATAAAAAAAAATACATATAATGCAACGGTGTTATTAGAAAAGAACTTTGCATTACCACTTACCATTCAATTGTTGGAAGACAATGCTGCTGAAATTCGTCTCTCAGCCTTTGAGTAGAGAGGACGTGTGTTACTGCTGCCCCCTATAGTTGACCGGTGGCAGTTTTCACTTTCACAACACGGCGGCAAGGCTCCGCGTCAATACTGTGTGTATTGAATTGACCCTTGGGGCCGTGCTTGGACCGTCTACGGCGCTACTATTGCCTGGGATAATTCGTGATACCTATGGTATTGCCAACGAGGACTTATGCGGTGTGGCAGTGAATGGCGTATCACGGATCTTTGTGAAGTTCTGCTCAGCTCATGTTTACGAGGAGGTGGTTGACAAGTTCCAGGAGGTTAATCTAGTGGTTAACCCCGCAGTGTCTGTCAAGCTACATGATGTCTCACGCTATTACACATGGGTAAAGGTCAGAAATGTGCCCTTTGAAGCTGATGTGTCTGACATTAGAGCTGTACTGGGGAATTATGGCACCATACACATGGCTACAGTAGGGAGGAGGTGTGACGGCCCATGTGCAGGAATACCAGAAGGTACGTTTTCTGTAAAGATGACATTACGGCACCCAATCCCTTCTTACGTGATCTTGCAAGACTTCAGAACTCAGGTAATGGTGTCATATGCAGGGCAATGCCGCACTTGCAGGTTGTGTGGTGCATATGATCATATGGCAGTACAGTGTGAACGACGACGAGGTGCCAAGGTTGGGCGACAAAGCACGGACGTTGAGGAGGAAGCTGTGGGGCAAGATGTGCCTGGTGTGCCGGTGATACCATCAGGATTGTCTTGGAGTGAGAAGGTTGAGAGGTCGACGGAAACAGAGTGTGCCACACTCCCGGAATGTCGCCTTCCTTGGAGTCGAAACCAGTAGAAGGCCCGGCTCTGCAAGATGTGCATAACAACGACGTAGAGGAATCCATTGCCTCCGTGCTGGATGCATTATTTACAGAGAGGAGTATGAGTCCTGCTATGAACCCATCCCTAAACCTGGGACCTGCTGCGAAGGTGGACGCTGGACACGAACAGCAGCTGGTCGTGGGCGTCCCTGACGCCTTGCTGAAACATACGGTGGAGGTGGAAATCCGCCAGTACTGCTCTGTGGATGAAGACATGCAGGTGGAAAGTGTAATGCAAAAGCGCTCTGTTGCGCTTTCAGACTCTGAGGAAGTGCTGACGCCAGCCCAGCGATCAGGGAAAAAAACCTGGGAGGTTGTGGCACAGAGAGGGCCTTGTGGACCTAAAGCTCAGGGGTTGGTCAAGAGTGCTTCAAAAGTGGGGGTGTTGAAAAAGATGGGAACAAAAGATTAGGTGAGAAACATTCAGTATCGAGAGGAAAACCCCCACTGACCATTTTACGTGCCTGACAATAAATATTAATGGTTTGAGGAGTGTGCAAAAGCGTGTATGGTTCAGAGAATTATTAGTGCGTAATAATGTTGACGTTGTGTTCGTACAGGAACACAATCATAAATTAGGAAGCGAGTTGCAGATAGATGGGTATGATGTGCATGTGGCATTGCCATCATGATTAGGGAGATTAGCCCATTTGTTGTGAGATATTGCGAGGGTGGGGAGGGGAGGGTAATAAGGGTGGAAGGTCTATGGGGCAGGGTGAAGGCTGCCTTCGTGTGCGTGTACGGAACGGCTGAGAATGATGGGCGTGTAAAAACTACCTTTGTGAAGGAGGTATTAATTTACTATTTGCAGTCACTCCCTGAAGTGGCGCTCATAGGAGGGGATTGGAATTGCATGATCCGGCGTTGGGATGTTGAACCCCGAGGAAGTGGACACTTTTCTGGGGTGTTGGGGGGTTTATTGACTGGGGCGGGATTAATGGACGTTGTGGGGAAGGAGGTTGAGCATACTTTTGTACATCGTGGGGTACGCGGCGCGACTTGATAGTGTATGTACCGCGTACCGTCGCAGTTAAGAGCGTGCGTATCGTGGATGTGGTGTTTTCCGATCATAGAGGGGTTCTCATGGGCGTAGGGTGAGAAGGATTACCTAGAAGGAATCGTAGTTATTGGAAATTGAATGTTAAATTGTTGAAAGGGGATGAGAGCAGCCAGTCATTTGCGACATTGTGGGAGGGTTTGTGGGCGGAGGCACCTGGGGATGGTGATTTGGTTAGGTGGTGGGATATGGTGGCTAAGACACGCATCCGGGATTTTTATGTTCGGCGAGGGTATATGGAAGGACAGTTACGTGATTGTTATGTGGGTGATGGTGCACGATACCCTGTAGATGAAATTGAGGATTTAAAGGACCATATAGAGGGCTTGCATAATGATCGTTTTGATGGTGCTCGGGTGGTGGGAGGTTTGGAGGAGATTCTCTATGGAGATCGGCCTTCGGCATGCGTGTTGAGGGAACAGAAGCAGTGGAGAGCAGCTACGAAAATGATGGGGTTAATAGTGCATGCAGGGAGAGAAGGTTATCACGAGGGCCAAGTTTTGGTGATGACGGAGGGCATGAGCGGGTATATAGATGCGTGGTTTAAGACCTACATGACAAGGATTGGGATAAGTAATATAGCACTACGGGAAATCGGTAATAACATGCAGTATGGGCTTAGTATGCAAGACAGAGAAACATTGGAAGGGTCTATTTCAGAGTGCGAAATATGGCAGGCTCTGGCTGGGCCAAGCTTAGGTAAAGCCCCTGGGGTGTGATGAGAGCGTTTTTGGTACGGTTGTTTAACATCTTAAAGACTAAAGGGGTTTTAGGAGAATTGCAACAGACGGCAGTGGAGGTAATGGTGCCAAAAGGGGATCGATCAACTGTTCTGGATTATAAGGCCATTTCAATTATGTGTGGTGATTACAAGTTGTTCACGAGGATACTGGGAAATAGACTGAAAAAGGTGCTGGAAAAAGTTATAGATAGGGGACAATATGGGATACCAGGCAGGTCCATGTTTGAAGGTCACGGGATGATTCGTGGTTTCATAGAAAGGCGACAGGTGTCAGGTGGAGGGGGGGGAGTGATTTTAGCTTTGGATTGGGCTACTGCATATGATAGTGTAGAAAGAGGAGCTTTGTGGCAGTTCATGCGTTGGCAGGGTTTTGGGAATGAAATCATCTCTTGGGCACAGCGTTTATACCCAGGGGCGACTATGCGTATGCAGGTCAATGGAAAGTTAGGTGTGCCAGTTCAGATGGGTAGGGGTTTGAGGCAAGGTTCTCCCCTTTCACAATTATTGTTTGCGTGTTTTCAAGATCCTTTTTATAGGGCGGTTTGGGGGGTTATGAGAGCGATGGGTGGCCTGGTTACGTAGATGACACATCGGTCTTGGTAGGAGGCGGTGTAGACTTGCAGCAGGTGGAAGGAATCGTGGACTTTTTTGGTGAGGCGACAGGGATGAGAATTAATGCCACGAAGACTAAGTTCATGGCAGTGGGAAATTGGGACCAAATGAGATGGGGCATGAGGGGTAGGTGGAGCGTGGTGGACCAGCTTAAGATTTGTGGGATTGTGTATGTTTGTGATCCATTGGTGGCACGTGAGGTGAACTCGGTGAGGGCCGTGGACAGTGTGTTAAAAAGATTAGGAGGATTGAGGTCTGCAAATCTCACGTTGCACCAAAGATTAATTGCGACAAACGTACTATTATATAGTAAATTATGGCATGTGGTGGTCATGTATCCGTTAATGCGCCGAGAGGTCACGAAATTGTTGTGTAGGGTTTATCGGTTCTTTTGGGGATCTGGCTGTGAGTGGTTAAGCAGAGGGGTAATTACTTTGCCGATTGGCCAAGGCGGGCTGGGGCTCATACCGCTGGAACGAAGGATTATGAGTATTTACGTGAAACGGAGTTATCTGCGGGAGCGTGGGAATAAGGAGGGGGGATCGAGAAAGTGCAGGCGGACATAAAACGTTGGTGGGCGGGGAAGGATTTGCGAGTAGGGGAAGCGATGTTGAGATTTTTTATGGTGGTGGGGGATCCAGCTCGAGTCAGGCTGGAGGTGGGTGTGAGTGAGCAAGAATGTAGGTGAGGAACGTATGAATATTGAACAATATATGGAAGAGTGCGTGAGGGGAAAGCGTATTACACTGTTTGCATGACACCATTGTTTGATTTAAGGTGTTTTTCCTTGGCTGTGATGGGGCAGTGTTGGTGCGTGAGTGTGTATGTATATATGTGTGAATATGTACGGAAATATACATAAATGTATTTATAAATGTATACATGTGTGTGAGAGTGCATGTTTGAAGAGGAGAATATAGTGGGTGACAGAGTGTAGCTTGTTAGTTATAAGATGACTACCAAATATACATTAAGGTGAGGAGTATCATTTGTTCCTAATTTTATCCATTGTGAAAATTGAACTAAATATAAGCTGATCTACAGGATTGTTTTTGGTTTTAGTGCTGTATAGCCCTTGTGGCTTAGCGCTTCTTTATGATTATAATAATATTTTGAATTTTGAGTATAATTATTACATGTCTGTAACGTGACTATTGGCATAATATATATTGCAAGTGTAATGCCTGTTGAGGTGTATGTGTTTTAGCTCAATTTAGTAGTTAACATTATTGTGTCATGTAGGTACTGAATTTAGGTGTTTTATTCTACATTGTCTGTGTAAAAAGGTGCCACTTGTTTTAGACCGTCGAATTAGCGTCTATTACTTTTAGGTTTATGGGAGATAACAGGAAGCACACTTCACCCGGCAGGATGGTCGGTGTGCGCATCGAATTATCTAGATTCCATACGAAGAATGTCTAAATTGGATGATATGATCGTCAGTAGCGAGTTGTGAATGGTGTTGTATAGGATGTAATGGCAATCGAGTCAGTACACGTATTATCCTTGTAATCAAAAGTGTAAAATTGTGTATGTTGTTTAATATTTATTGTGTGAGGAGACAATGTCATAATCATGAGGTGTGTGTTGGTGTGTCGTGTATATATTAAAGGTCAGAAACATGGGGTTTGTGTAATCAGGTCAGTGAAAGTATATTTTTTTGAGGGGTACTGTAATTTTGTTTTGTATCATTCATTTAATTACTCACAGGTGTGGGTGAGTATCGGTTGTGTAAGTTATAGACAGCGATGTGCTGTCATGATGTCACATTGAGTGTAACCCAGTAAATTGAGTACTGGAACCATTACTTATGGTTCGTGTTTGTTTCTTTGTTATACAAGTACTTGTTTATGTACATTTCTGAATGAAGGATTAATAATATATAAATAACAAAGTGGAAAATAAATGTATATTGTAGGTTTGGTGCTTCTTTGTTTATAATAATAATAATAATAATACATATTGTGATGTAGTCTTGTGTAATCTTGATTAACATAGGTGCATGGAATATAATGCGTAGGGGATGAGTGACAGTTTGTGTCAGCACAAAGTTAAACGTCTGTGTGTATTTTGACAATGAAATTTATAATTCTGTGTAAGAACTGATACTATGTTTTTATTTAATGTATTGTATTGTTTTAAATAAAATATAAAAAAATATGCTGCTGGTACACACCCTAACCTAACCCATGTCAGCTAGAATTTATGATGGCCAATGCAAAAACTACTGTACTCTGGGTAAGCATCATTTAACTAAGAAAAGGGGGACCGCAAGTGTTGTGGTCCCGCAAATTTCCTGTCCCAATTCTTCAGTAGGAACGTGTCAGCAATTTCTAAATTACGAATTGAGGCCGATACACCCCATTAGAACTCGGAAAACTCCGAATTCCTGGTGCAAATTTCCGATCAGTCATCACATAAAATTCAACATGGTGTCTCCCCCGGTGTCCCTACTGGCTCTTCCGCCTCCCCTCTTACTCGAAATTTCTCGAAGAGTCCAAATAGCATCACATTTTAATACGCAATTATTATATTACTTATTTATATGTTCTACATTTAGGAAATTATGTAAAAAATTTCCAGTTATGATACATTTGATTATTTTAGATAATCGTCTAATGGTAAAAATTAACCAACGACAATAAATGAAACATTACGTAGAGACAAATTATTTTTGAAGCTTGACCAGAAAGTGGAGACGCACCAAGAATATTTATAGATATAGATCATTTTTAGATGAGGCTACAATGATAGTAAATGTGAAGGCTTACTCAGCTCTGTGACAACTTCAGACAGTATTACCAAAGCTGGCTCCTCCTCAGGAAAATTAATGAATAGAAAAAGAAATAATAACAGACAAGGATAAACACTTTATTATTTAGAAAATATAAAATATAAAACACTTAAATATGAAATATTGATCCTACATTAAAGAAAATGAAAAATGAAAAATATAAATCATAACTGAATTCAACGCTAATATAAAACTTGGGTGTCTGGTGTTGGTGACACTGTGTGTTGTTGAAATCGTAGCCGTTGCCGATGATGGGGGGGGGGGGTCGCTGGTGTTGACAACCCACCGGCTCGTTCTTCACAGATTTTCTAACCGTCAATAATCCATCCAGATAACAGGAAAGCAGGTTTTTTCCCACTGCAATGATGAGGGATTATATCCTGCTACTTCATACAGGTGCACAGGTAATTAAATCCAAAAAGGGGAAGTCTCAGGATGTTAGTCCATCTCCATCAATTATACTTGTTGATTGGCAGATGACCCTCCCTGTCATCAAAGCTGGAAAGATACAGGTTACCCACTGCTTAAGAAATCACTCTCCATGATAAGTACAATACCTAAAAGACGTGGTGATTATTACAACAGTCAACTTAGAGCAAGACTGAAAGAACTAAGTTTATTATTGGTCAAAAGTGAAGCTTTCAACCAATAAATCCACTAGAATACAAGGCAGGCATGTACTTACAGTAGCGCTGGGAGCTGTGAGTCTAGTGATTACTCTTTTGACCGGAGCCCCACACGTTACCTTTCGGGAGGGGGGAGGGAAGAAGGAGGGGAAGGGATAGCGGGAGCTAGACTGACCCTACCTTAACAAGCAGCCGGCAATCAAACTATCACTTTCGGGGTGGGGGGAAAAAGGGCGGGAATAGTGGGAGCTAGACTTACCTTACCTTAACAAGTAGCTGGCAAGCAAACTATCACTTTCGGGGAGGGGGAAAAAGTGGGGGGGATAGTGGGAGCTGGACTTACCCTACCTTAACAAGTAGCCAGCAATGAAACTATTGTTACTATATCACTACTCCTATCTATTGAACTTTTCCCTCGCACTCCCCCATACCAAGACTTATAGTCAAGGAGTATAAGAAGAATAGGCGAGGAAAAAGTTCTAACATGTGGAAGTCGCGTAAGGCAACAAATCTTCTACTGACTGTCACGACTTAACCAATCAGAGAAATAATTGGATGAATCATTGATATACACAATATGGAACTTAAATGCCTGGAGTGCCAATGTCCACCTCAAGAGGCGACTGTTGGTTCCCTTAAAAGTTTCTAGGTATATCAAAGGATTGTGGTCCGTTTCTAAAATGAATTCTTTTCCCACCAAATAAAATTTAAGTTTGGAGAGACCCCACACAAGGGTCAAACATTTCTTTTCTATTGTGGAGTATCTTGTTTCTGCGGGAATAAGTTTCCGGCTTAGGAAGCATACAGGGAAGGGAGTACCATCATGGTATTGTAGTAACACTGCACCTAAGCCAGTATTGGAGGCATCAGTTCTTAAACAAAATGTTTTATTAATATCTGGAATCTTAAGTATAGGGTCTTTCGAAAAGATACTTTTAATCTCATTAAACTTTTCCCGAGCTACGTCGGAAAGCTCAAGAGGTTCCTTCACAGACTTTTTAAGGAAGTCGGATAAGATGCCTGAAAGATTAGTAAGGTTCGGGATAAACTGTGCATAAAAATTTACTGAACCAAGAAAGCTACGCATGAGCTTCTTGGTTTTGGGGAATTTAAATTCTAATAAAGCTTTGATCTTACTGGGGAGAGGCTGCAGAGAGTTATTAGAAAGTATCAGTCCAAGATATCTAATCTTGTTATACCCAAGGAAACATTTCTTAGGCTTGGCAATGAGGACATGAAAGCGTTACGTAGGCAAAACTGATGTTAATGTTCGGATATGTTCACCCCACGTGGATGTCATTACGTAAATGTTATCAAAATAAACTGAAACATTTGGCATATTACCCAAGACCTTTCTCATCAGTCTCACGTAGGTAGCACAGGCAGTCCTTGATGTGTAGGAAAAGCAGTGTACTGCTTAGAAGAAGGATCTAACATTACTTGATGATATGCCTGCGCAATATCAATCTCTGAAAAAAAGGAAGAGTCATAAAATCTGTGTGGATCGCTATCTATTAAGGGCATAGGCTCAGCATCCCACCGAGTTATAGCATTAAGGCCTCTGAAGTCAATAGCAAGTCTATATGAATTATCCTCCTTCTTAACCATGACTACTGGTGAACAATATGAAGATACTGAAGGTTCAATGATCTTTAGTTTTAATAATTTGTCTACCTCTCGGTCAAATGCATCCCTAAGGTGAACTAGAACTGGGTATAATTTTCGTTTGATAGGATTGTCCATCAATAAGTCAATCTTATGGACTACCGTGGAGGTAACACCTGGAATATCAGTAAAGACGTCTGAAAAGTTACTCACACATTGAAGTAGTTCATGTCTCTTATGGTCATCTAAAGATTCATTAATATTAATGTTGGTTGCGCCCGATGATGTAGTTCTTCATCATAGTCTAAGTTAGAGGTGTCAATTACGCACACCTTACATTCTTCAGTTGTCTTATCAAGTTCATGTGGAAAAACTAAGTCAAAGTTATTAAGGCAGTTAACCGAATTTCTTCGGTAATATTTCTTAAGGATGTTGATATGACAAAGTGTAGGTTTCCCCTTGACTTCTATGAGGTAGTCAACTTCCCCACAAATTTTCAATACTTTATATGGACCTTTCCATGCTCCTAATATTTTATTTGACTTGATAGGCAAAAGTACCAGAACTTCATCTCCTACTTTAAAACTTCTCCTCAGAGTTTTGGAATCAAAATAGGTTTTGTACTGGTCAAATGACAAGCTTAAGTTTTTCGAAACTATGTCAGAGGTCTCCTCGAGTTTGGATCTAAGGTCAAGGAGAAACTGGTAAGAAGACTGAACCTCAGCATTTACCTCCTCATTAGTCCGTAAGTCATGAAGGATGGACAATGGGCCTCTGGCCTGTCTACCATAGAGAAGTTCAAAAGGTGAAAACCCCAAAGAGTCACTGGGAACTTCCCTCATGGCAAACAAAGCACAGGGTAGGTAACGATACCACTCCTTAGGTTTAAGGGAGCAAAGTTTCCTTAAAATTGACCTTAGAATCGAATGCTGTTGCTCAATCCTCCCATTACAGCTGGGATGATAGGGTGTGGTGAAGAGAGGCTTCACTCCCAGAAGTTGGTATAGATGTTGCATTAAGTCAGATGTGAATTGTGTCCCACGGTCAGACAAAATTTCTCTAGGAATGCCCACTCTGGAGAAGATGGACAAAAGGGCTTCAGCCACCTCTGTAGTAGTTATGGTCTTTAAGGGAACGGCTTCAGGGAAACTCGAAGCATAATCTACTAATGTTAATATATATCTATGTCCCCCAGATGAAAGTGGAGATAAAGGACCAACGATGTCAATAGCTACTCTTTCAAAGGGTACCGTAAAGACTGGCATTTTGACCATAGGTACTCGCCTGGCACCTCGGAAGGATGACAGTTGGCAAACTTTACACGATCTACAATAGGTAGTGACATCTGAGGGCATTTTTGTCCAAAAATAGGTTTCCCTAATCTTATTTAAGGTTTTACGATTCGAGAAATGTCCGGCCACTGGCAGGTCATGAGCCATTTTAAGAACAGTCTCTCTGCATTGACTTGGAACAACTAAGATGGAATAGTCTATCTCATCTGAATTTAATTTGAATACTGACTAGTACAAGATACCTTTTATATATTCAAATTTATATGAAAAGTTTTTCCTTTGGATAACTTGATTTTGTTTAGCGGCATTATGGCAATTCTGAAGAGAAGGGCAATTACGTTGTAAATTGACAAATGAGTCCTTCAATATATCTAAAGGCTTAAAGTCAGGGAAAATCAAAGGATGGACAGTAGGAGAAGCCTGGGCTTTGGTCTGAGCCCTAGTCAAGACATTTATAGTATCGGAGGTGATATCTTCACTTTCATCTAATAAGTGAACCGGTGATCCTACTACCTCGCTTTCGAGAGTAGCATCACTGGTTTTTAATCCCACATGAATCTCACGAGACATTGTGTCATTTGAACTTTCGAGGGGCTTCTCTGACTCTACAGGAAGAGGATCTGAAACACTTATGTCCATCTTTGGTGATGAAAGGTCAATCTCAGAAGGAAGAATGGCACCTTTTACATTACTTATTAGTACGGAGGAAGAAGTGATAGGGGCTAGTACGGCTTCAGACCAACCTGTGAACCATTTATACCTAATGTAACAACGGATGGTAGGAAAAGTGTCTGTATGGCCCAAGTAGTCTGAAAGTATAGCAGAGGAATGAGTTTCTTTAAGGTTAGGGAACAGCTTATCAGAAATGACTATACATGTGCATCCAGTGTCTCGTAAAATGGTAGATACATTAAGTCCATTAACTGTTCCTGAACAGAAGGGTGCTTGATCATTACACTCTTAAAATATCTTCCAACTTTTTGGACCTTCTTAGAAGGACAATCTGGACGTTTATGTCCTTAACACCACACAAATGACAAACAGGAATAAAAGAAGTCACTTTACTTTCCAATAGAGGCTTTGATTTCTTAAGGTCTGATGAACCCTTGCCCTTAGGGTTCGATCCCTTTAGGTCTTTATAGGAATTGTGAGCCTCAGCATAAAGGTCAGCAGCCTCAGCAACTTCCTCAGCTTTAATCAGGTTACCTTCTCTAATGAGTGTTCGTATCTGGTGGGGAAGAGCTGTCAGGAACTGGTCAGAAACCATGAAGTCTCGAAGAGATTCATAACTGTGATCAATTCCTGAACTCTCTATCCAACAGTCGAACAAACGAAAGAGTGTTGCCTGTAACTGTTGAAAGCTCTGGTCAGGCTGTAAGGTGGCATACCTGAAATCTTTCCTGTAAGAATTAGTGGTTTTTTGATATGCTTTAAGGATTGCCTTCTTTAGTAGGTTATTATTACATATGATATCCTGCGACAAAGTTGCATAGATATTCAAGGCTGTACCAGAAAATAACATTCCTAACCTGGTAGCCCAGGTGTCAGCAGGCCATTCACAGAGGGTAGAGGTATTTTCAAACCTGATTATGTATGAAGTAATGTCTTCACCCTCTGTGAAGGGAGGTAAATTAGGTGTTGGAATATGTGCACTAGCTGCACGTTGTTCCATTACTCCTTCATCTAATTGCTGTTGTGAGAAAGTTAACTTTTTATTCTCTAATTCAAGGCGAGCTTGTTCGAGCTCGCGATCCTTTTCTCTCTCCCTTAACTCATATTCTCTATCCTTAGCTCTTTCCCCATGTTCCCTTAATTTAACTTGTTCCTCACGTATTTTAGCTCTTTCCTCACGTTCTCTAGCTCTTTCCTCAAAATCAAGTCTATCACGCTCTTTTTTGTCTTCTCTTTCGATTCTCAATCTCTCCTTTTCCTCTTCTCTTTCGATTCTCTCTCTCTCCTTTTCAATTCTTTCCTGGATTTTAGCAATAATGAAAGATTCTAAATTTTTCCCTGTTATTCCTAACTTACTTCCAGCGTTCATCCAAAACTGGCATTCCTCCATATTTGCAAGAATAACTTAAACTACCAAGGGAAAATGAAACGGGTATTAAAGAAAATGGAGGGTTTAATTCCTGCTCCGGTAAAACTGTAAATAAATCAGAGGGCTCGATCCCTACTTCAATTAAACAATATGTATTAATGAAAATGAAGGGTTCTATGCCGGCTCCGAGCAAACAGTAAGTAGAATGGGGTCCCTTGACCATCCAATCTTCTCACAAACAAATCATGAATGTTCTCTGACAGTTCCCTTGATATAATAGAGTTCAATGAAACAAATTGTCACTGGAAAATCTCGGGTCCCTAGAGTCTAATCCGCCAAAGTGTTTCAAGCTCGAACAAAAAGGTGGCAGAATTAAATATTATATCCTGCCTGACTTGACTTACAATAAATTGAGACTATAACAATCACCAAATCTTTTAAATACCTCTACTGTAGTCCTACCATAGAGAATGATTACTCATGGCAGGTGGTAAACGCCTGTGGTACGCAGCGTTGAAGTTCCAATGGTAGATTCCAGATGGAGTTGAATCTTGATTCAGTCGAGTTGATCCTGGCAAGGTCGCCACTTGTGAAGGTTTACTCAGCTCTGTAACAACTTCAGACAGTATTACAAAAGCTGGCTCCTCCTCAAGAAAATTAATGAATAGAAAAAGAAATAATAACAGACAAGGATAAACACTTTATTATTTAGAAAATATAAAATATAAAACACTTAAATATGAAATATTGATACTACATTAAAGAAAATGAAAAATGAAAAATATAAATCATAACTGAATTCAATGCTAATATGAAACTTGGGTGTCTGGTGTTGGTGACACTGCGTGTTGTTGAAATCGTAGCCGTTACCGATGATGGGGGGGGAAAAAGGGGGTCGCAGGTGTTGACGACAACCCACCGGCTCGTTCTTCACAGATTTTCTAGCTGTCAATAATCCGTCCAGATGACAGGAAAGCAGGGTTTTTTTCCACTGCAACGATGAGGGATTATATCCTGCTACTTCATACAGGTGCACAGGTAATTAAATCCAAAAAAGGGAAGTCTCAGGACGTTAGTCCATCTCCATCAATTCTACTCGTTGATTGGCAGGTGACCCTCTCTGTCATCCAAGCTGGAAAGATAGACAGGTTACCCACTGCTTAAGAAATCACTCTCCATGATAAGTACAATACCTAAAAGACGTGGTGATTATTACAACAGTCAACTTAGAGCAAGACTGAAAGGACTAAGTTTATTATTGGTCAAAAGTGAAGCTTTCAACCAATAAATCCACTAGAATACAAGGCAGGCATGTACTTACAGTAGTGCTGGGAGCTGTGAGCCTAGTGATTACTGTTTGGACCGGAGCCCCACACGTCACCTTTCGGGGGATGGGGGAAGAAGGAGGGGAAGGGATAGCTGGAGATGGACTGACCCTACCTTAACAAGCAGCCGGCAATCAAACTATCACTTTTTGGGTTAGGGGAAAAAAGGCGGGAATAGCGGGAGCTAGACTTACCTTACCTTAACAAGTAGCCGGCAAGCAAACTATCACTTTCGGGGAGGGGGAAAAAGGGGGAGGGGGTATAGCGGGAGCTGGACTTACCCTACCTTAACAAGTAGCCGGCAATGAAACTATTGCTACTATATCACTACTCCTATCTATTGAACTTTTCCCTCACAGTAAAAGATAGATGCCGCATGTGGAGAATGGTATCAGTATGTAAGAAACAGGTGAAGGTTTATAAACAAAAGAAGGCAGTTAGGGTAAGATATAAGCAACAGTTGGTATAAAGATCAGCTAGTGAAAGTATAGGTAATGGGGCTGAAGAGTTATTGAGAAGATTTAGGAATGCAATGTTCGTGTTGTTCAACAGAAATTTGTGGATGTAGGAATGTGGGTGCGGGAGGGAAGAGGAGCGATTGGTGGAATGATGAAGTAAAGACAGTAGTAAGAGAGAAGATTTTGGCATATGAAAGGTTTTTACAAAGTAGATGTGGTATGATGAGGGACGAGTATATAGAAGTAAAAAAAAGTTAAAAAGATTGCGAAGGGATTTAAAAGGAGAGTTAAGAATGGGAAAAAGTTTTGGAGTGAGATTAATAAGTTGAGAAAGCCTAGGGAACGAATAAAGTTGACAGTTAAAAATAGAAGAGGTGAGTTATTAGATGGGGAGTTGGAGGATAGGGAAGATGGAGAGAATATTTTGAGGAACTGTTGAATGATGATGAAGATAAGGAAGTTATGATTTCGTGCACGGAGGTATAACATCTTTCACGAGTGAGGCAGAGCTTTCCGACAGAGTAGTGTACCTGGGCGTTTCGGGCAAAATTAACCTATTTTGCCCGAAATGCTCTGCATGACAAGGGGCTTTCTATATAGTAGTATGTCATTGATGTCAGCTATGGTCTGTATACCTTGTACATGTACTTGTAAAAATAAAGATATTATTATTTAATTATATATTAAGAGCAATTGTGGAAAATCTGGTAAATGACAGTGGAATACCTGTGAAAGTTACGGTGGTAACCTGGTTCACTCAGATTATTAATATTGGAGGTCACCTCATACAAAATGGGTTAATTCATGATTTGGCCGGGATCTGGGTGGAGGTAGAGAACAACAGTTTTTTTTTTTTTGTACTGGACTGCTGATGAGTGCTTTGCTGGGGGGCTTAGTTGACATTAATGACATATTACTTATAGAAAGCCCCTTTGTTGTGCAAATTAGGTCAACTTTGTCCCCAGGATGGGACCCGCGACCTATTTCGCTGATAGGCGACCATTGGCAACAGGTGTCGTAAGGAAACTTATGGAGCATAAGCAATTTCGACAAGTACCAGCAAAGGTGCTGAGGTGGAGTGAACTGCATTATATGAACGACATATCCAGTGTTGATTGCACAGCTACTTTAAGTTATCAGTTTCATCATTCGCGAAATCTGATATCGATACCAGAGTGAAGATTACGTGGAGCATCCCGCCACGATGCCAGTAAATGTCATGAGAATGGAATTTTTGTGACGTATCATCATCACTAACCCAGTTGGTATTCGTCATGGCTACTACAAAGCCTTTTTCAGTTCTGAACAATTTCACACCCATGCGAGGATCAAAGTAGTGACCTGAGTAACATTTGCAACAGAACTTATGAGTTTATAAAGTCGTCACATTTTTTGAGCTTAACGACCTGGGAAGAGAATTTAGCTCCTTTATCTTTGAAAACTGACTTAAATGCGTGATAAAAGTAATGGTCATCAACGATATATAAATGGAAGGTAACCATAAATTAAACTGCTCTGGGCTTCCATCATAAACGATGGACACGTGAAGATTTTTAAACACCACAGACTACAAGGAAATAGTCGTATCTGAGACAGTTATTTTTGGCTGTTTATTTACTTAGAACTTTCTCCGAATAATTCACCTAGGTTGAGTTACTGCCAGAAATGGGTTGAGGAACTTAAAAGGGGCATTGTGTAGAAAACGTAAGATCACCAAAGAGAAAGCATATCTTGCGTTGCCTGCAGCTCGGCTCAGTGGTATAAGAGTTGTTTCCCACTACAATGTACGTCGTAGTGATGAAAGATTTTCAATATTTTTGCAATATACAAACAATAGACCACTCATTGCCTTGACTGAGGTTGGAAACATTCAATTTGATCCACGTCCAGCATTAGGAACATTCCTATGATCATAACTTAGATGTTAACAGAAACTCCAGTTAACACCGTTCGTATTGCCCATTTGTGATATAATTCTTTCATATCGACTTTGAATTCTTTGAGTAATAAATAAGAATATATTATACTGAATAAATAAGAATATATTATACTGAATGGTAAATAAACCACTATACATAATTTTATTATGATTTTATTAGTAATCAATAAAAATGTTAGCCCACCCATTAAAATTTTCATAGAAGTGGATGTGAGATAAAAATTTGTTGGAATTTTAAAACCCAGAAGACTCTTCTCTCAGTGCGTGTTTAAAAATTTACTACACGTTATTTAGCACAAGCCATGCATGTAACACTAACAATATATGTTACGTTATCATGCTTACAGTCGCAGCATTTATCTTCTCTGCTTCTTAAATTAAAAGACTTCCTCTTCTGTGTATGATCATTATATTTATGTTAATAGCTATTTGTGATATGTATATTTACTTGAAAAATGAATGCTGCTTAAATTGTTTTCTTCGTTATATTCACCAATTGTTCTAATATATTTTAAAAATTAATTTTATTCATGTCTGACAGGTATGAGGTGCATAATGAACTTATCAAGGCAACTAGAATGCTCACTTATGTCTGGTGAAAGTGATGAAGAACTGTTGGTTTAACATTTAAAGCATTTACTGATGCATACATTATGCTGTAAACCCACAGAGATCATCATGTATGGCAATGATGGGAATATAGGCGTCAGTGGATAGGGACGTGTAGCAGACGAGGGCATAGTCACTGGTAGTAGGGATTCCCCAGTAGAAGTAGGTCCTACCCAAAGGGATGGGTTAGTTGTAGTAACAATGAAGAAGGTCTTCTAGAGTTCCATTTCTTGTAAAGGGAAATAAAGGCATCATCTGCAGGTGGTGCCTCTAGTTTCATGAGTCTACATTTTTCTGGCTCACCTGGAAAGTCCTCTGACAATCGTGTGCTGATACTAACTTTATATTAAGTTGAAAGGCCAGGGAGATCTCTGAGAGTTTTAAAGGAAAAGCCTTTTTTATTACGAAGGCAAAGAAAATCCAGCTTATTAAAGGAAAAACAAAATGTTTAAAAAGAAAATTCCGAAATTCTCAATGAAAATTGTTTTGAATATAAAAGGCAAATAAAACGTAGCCTGGAAAACCCTGATTGTTTTATATTTTGAACCCCGGCTGTTAGGAGTAAGAAAAGTTAGAAAGTTGTTTGAGTAGTCTAGTAGTATTGCAGGTAGTACTGAAACTGACTGGAAACTGAATCTGTGAGAGGGAAGGTGTGAGGGGAAAAGTCATTGAAGTGGAATTATGGTAGTTCAGACTGCCATTTATCGAGCCGCTGTAAAACCCCAGATTTCCTCGGATCTGAGTTTTAGTTTCTACTCCTGGTAATATTAACCTTACCTGGTGTGTGTTGAAGTTTGGGAGATCACTTCACCTCCACTCGTCTCCTGACCAGGTAAGGTGATCTACCAGGAATATTGTTTCATTTTTTATTTTAACCTGGTTACTAGTAGTGACTTTGAAACAAAATTACCACCCTTTGTCGTTCTTCAATATTAACCATGTTGTAAGAAGGTTTTTCTTTATTATTATCAGCTCTGCTGTTGGCGTGGTCATTAGATGCTCGATATATGGGAGCCTGATCCCGCACGACAGAACATAGTGGGACATAGCGGGACAAAACAACTCCTCAGCTCTTCTTTGATATTTTCAGTAAGAACTATACGATCCGGAAATGACAGGAGCTTCACCATCTACTCCTTACTATCACCGCCTACTCAGGACAACTAACATCTTAAGATCTCCTAAACTAAGGAGTTTCTGTCTTAAGATCACATTGGAAATTACGGGGCCATTTTTTTTTATTTAATCAAATACTTTTTAATGGTTTCATTATTATTACTATTCTAAGTTATTTATTTCTGCATACTTCTGATCAAGAGGAAAGCATTTTCCTGACAGAAGGATGAGGGACATTGGAATGTTTACGAAATGTAGAGCAAAATGCCTCAAATTTCATAGTGTATAGGAACAATGAGAGAAAGTGACGTCAGACACTTGGATGTTAATTTTATGTGTGTGTATGTGTTTGTGTGTGTGTGTACTCACCTATTTGTGGTTGTGGTTGCAGGGGTCGAGTCATAGCTCCTGGCCCCGCCTCTTCGCTGATTGCTACTAGGTCCTCTCTCTCCCTCTGTGTGTGTGTGTGTGTGTGTGTGTGTGTGTGTGTGTGTGTGTGTGTGTGTGTGTGTGTGTGTGTGTGTGTGTGTGTGTGTGTTTGTGAGTGTGTGTGTGTGTGTGCGTGTGTGTGTGTGTGCGCGCGTGCGTGCGTGCTCCTTTCAATGCAGACATTGAATCTAGTAGTAGAAAATCTTCATAATTTTTCCCTATTGAAATGTAATACTTGGTAGGGATAATATTTATATAATGCAAGTGTATAATGTTAAAGTGACTTTTAAAAGGTGATAAGTCGAAGGGAGCCGCGCTGTTTAACCCTAGTGGGTTTAGTGCTTCATTTTTAATTACAATACTAGTCAAAGGGAATTAATAAATTGCTTATAATTTTCTCCCACAGTAGAACCACTGTACCACTGGTTCAGTATCCACGGTTTAACATGGCCTGGAAATGATACTTGATTTTTCTTAATAATGAACACGAAATACAAAGTAGCGGTGCAGGTAGATGTTCACACATAAGAGTAACTGTTAAATGCTTCCCTTCAGTCACAGTGCTAATTTTACACTTAATTTGCATATTTTATCAGTTAAGTTTTATCGTAGGTATGTAAGTTAAATAAAAATGCATATATATGTCGTGCCAAATAGGCAAAACTTGTGATTTTGGCTTAAATAGCAATGTTCTTCTTGCCGAATAAGGAAAGAGAAAATTTGTGTTAGGAATATTTCATTGTATTTATTATTGAATTATTGTAAAGCTATCTAAAATATATTTAGTTGGATTATTCTAAATTAAACTGCACTTGTTTTAATGAGGTTAGGTAAGTTTTCTGAAGTTCTTGAGGCACAAAATTATTATTTTTTTTACACTAAAGTAAATGGAAAGCATATATCTTTAAACGTATTAGAGAAAATTTTAGAAAAGACTTAATTTTAAAAAGAGTTCTTGCTAATTGACTAATTTTACCTATTCACCCTCTTCAAGGGGGAGCTCCTTGGCGCGATGAAGAGGCTGTTGGTCAGAGGAATTAGACCTTTTGGTCTTCTTTCTCAGACCGAATCTAATTACTCCCCCCCAAATCCCCTTCCTTTTCCTCCTCTCCTCATCCTCCACTTTCACTTTCCTGGTTCTGCTTTGTAGTTGTTAGACCTGAGAAGCGGTTCTGGAGTCCACATCCTTCCATTGAAGTCCTTGATTGTGTTAGTGTATTTTGCCTTGGAATCTCCTCTTTATGGGAGCTCCTTGTCGAGGTAAAGAGGCCCTTGGTCTGAGGAATTGAACCTTTTGGTCTTCTTCCTCAGACCGAACTTAATTACCCCCAATACTCCCTTTCCTATTCCATCCTCCCTATCCAACCTTTTTTCCCCTTTTCTTCCCACCATCCCTCTTTTACCCCATCCTGTTTGTAGCCTCTGCAGTCCTCCCCGCTGGCAACAGTTTCTAGGTAGGGGGAAGTGTGCCAAGGTTATCCCGCTCCCTGGGGTTCCTCAGGAGTGGTGTAGTTTGCAAATGCCCCGCTCCCTTCCTGGATTTCCAAGAGGTGGGCCAAGGTGTCATGTAGGTGATGGGTGTATCTCCAGAGGCTGCCTGTCGGTTCTGGGAGATGGCAGCCGAAGGAGGTATGCTTTGTGGTGGGTGTCCGACACCCTCTCTTTTGTCCACCGAGGTGGCTCAGTGGATGTGAGGTTGCTATCCTGGAGCTCTGGTTTACTGATGTGAAGGGTAGGGTATGGCACGGATTCCACACTGAATCTGCACTGCTGGCTATGTCGACGTACTCTTGAATTAAAGGTTGAAAGGTGGGGAACTCACGGCCCTTTCATGCTTTCTAGTAACAGTCCCTCCACTGTCCTTCCTTTTTTTCCTTTATTTTTTTCCTTAAAATAATAAGAATGAAATACCACCATAATAGTCTTCAGTCTATGATCCCCCTCCTCCTCCTCCCAGGCCCCTTTCTGTTACTGCATCCTCTTCTGACCTTGCTTCGTTATTGAGCCATTCTCCAGACGTTTCCCATACCACTGTATCTTCTGCTGGTGATGCTTCGTCACCTGCTCTAGGTGCAGAGGCTCCGCCCATTACTTCTAGTATGTTTGCCCCTTATAGGTCTTTAGCTATGCACCCAGCTTCCTCAGATATGGCGCAACGGTTTTTGGATCACCCAACGGCCTCAGGTAGGGCCGCCCGCGGTCCTACACCTAAACATTCCTAACCATTAGCTGACGATGGTCCTTCAGTCTTTGCTCATTCCATCCAGAAGCGACCTACACGACACCCAATTTCTTTACGCACCATGTTTACAAGTACACAGAGGACCAAATTCATTTCCTTGCAACAGACGTCTCCAACTGATTATCTTTTAGACCACAGTATCGGTAAAGCTTTTACGACACGTTGGCCAAAATATATCCTTTCACACTCTTCAGAGCGATGAGAACATCGTTACAGCTCAGAACACAGGTCAAGCCCATGATCTTTCCCAACTCACTTTCATTGATAATGTCCCTATCACTGTTCCCAAGTATGCTACTGTCAATTCTTGCAATGGAACGGTGGTCTTACAACGTATCATTGTACAGTGTAATTCTCTGTCTTGTGTTACAATATTTTAGAGCAATTATCCTTTCAGGACCTTTCGATTCCCAAAGTGGATACAATGTCCTGCCCACTCGCGGGCGAAGGCGCTTTTCCAGTAACATTGCTCGGTTGACCTTCGACTGTCATGAACCCCAGCGATATAAACTATCGCTGGACATCTCCTAAGGGTTTGTAAAGTAGTCCCTACACCCCAACAGTGTCAAAATTGTTGGCGCTTCAGACATCCAGATAAATACTGCAGGTCTGCGGCAGAGTGCCTTGTCTGTGGTGCCATGGATCATGCAAATACATCTTGCAGTCTTTCTCCCACTTGTCGTAATTGCAACGAACCTTATCCTTTTTTTCCCCGCCGATGTCAGGTTTATCTTAATGAACGTGAAATCCATTGCTATGGCTGTCTCTCGGCTCAGCCTTCATTGGAATCTTCCTCGTGTTCCTTATTCTCGAGTAGCTAGGAGATCTCCAACCTTGGCAGTCCCCCTGCCTACCAGATCCTCCAGTGCTGTGTCTTTCGGGGTCACCCCTGTCTCTAATTCTATTGCGGTTTTACCCTCTGAAACCCTCACCTCCTTAACTATTTCTACCTCTATTTCTTCATCTTCTCGCTCGCTAGTTTCTCAGTCTGCGTGACCTCGCACACCTACACCTTTGCACCTATCACCCGCAAAGTTGAGCCTGTCTCCTAAGCCCAAATCTCTTTGCATTCCTCCGATGTATACAATTCAATAACAGTTCTCCTTTTTGGCCTCAGTGCCTAGTTCTCACCCCTTTTCTAACTCTCACAAGAAGGTGGAGGTTCACCCTCCCCTCGTGTAGTCTCCTCTTCTGTTCTTCCCCAGACTTCTTCCTCAGTCCCCTTCCAGCTTCCTTCCTCTTCTGTTCCGCCGCAGGACTCTTCTGACCCGCCGGTTCATTTCTCCAGGTTCATACTCCCCTCTCTCTCAGACCTCTTTGGTTCCCTTCATAGTCTCTCCAACCTCTTCACGCTCTACCTCACCTGTCTCTTAAGTCATGGTATCAGCATCTTCTTTGTCCGGTCAAACACTTGACGCTATCTCCAACTATATTGCGGAGAGGAAGCCCTCGAAGGACACCGGTGCAGCTCATTATGTCCCTCCTTATTTTTCACAAACCTCACAGCAATCTTTTATTTCACTGCATTCCAATTCCTCCTTCATTACATGCTTTCCATTGCCTCCACACATTGACTTCACTGATCCTATTAACCTTTAGATTTTATCGCTTCTCATTGCTGGGATATCTTTCTTTGTGAATAAAGATTTATTTTCAATGGAATATTCGTTGCCTCATGGGTAATCGGGAAGAGCTCCAGGTATTGCTCTCACAGGTTTTCCGAGTATGTGTCAGGTTACAAGAGCCTAAAGTTAGTTCAGCTGTTATCCGTCCCGTTTCGGGCTATGTGCTGCTGCATTCTTCTGTCCATTTACTGATGAAACTTTTAATAAGAGTGTGCTTCTTGTATGCGTTGGTATACTGTTTCGACAGGTCTTTGTTCGTTCTCTGCAGCATTGTACTGCACACTTCCTGGCACACTTCCCCCTACCTAGAAACTATGTTGCCAGCGGGGAGGACTGCAGAGGCTACAAACAGGATGGGGTAAAAGAGGGATGGTGGGAGGAAAGGGGAAAAAAAGGTTGGATAGGGAGGATGAAATAGGAAAGGGAGTATTGGGGTAATTAATTTCGGTCTGAGGAAGAAGACCAGAAGGTCCAATTCCTCAGACCAAGAGCCTCTTTACCGCGACAAGGAGCCCTCTTAAAGAGGAGATTCCAAGGCAAAATACGCTAACACCATCAAGGGCTTCAATGGAAGGATAAGGACTCCAGAACCGCTTCTCAGGTCTAACAAATACAAAGCAGAAACAGGAAAGTGAAAGTGGAGGATGAGGAGAGGAGGAAAAGGAAGGGGATTTGGGGGGGGAGTAATTAGATTTGGTCTGAGAAAGAAGACCAAAAGGTCTAGTTCCTCAGACCAACAGCCTCTTCATCGAGCCAAGGAGCTCCCCCTTGAAGAGGGTGAATAGGTAAAATTAGTCAATTAGCAAGAACTCTTTTTAAAGTCTTTTCTAAAATTTTCTCTAATACGTTTAAAGATATATGCTTTCCATTTACTTTAGTGTAAAAAAATAATAATTTTGTGCCTCAAGAACTTCAGAAAACTTACTTAACCTCATTAAAACAAGTGCAGTTTAATTTAGAATAATCCAACTAAATATATTTTAGATAGCTTTACAATAATTCAATAATAAATACAATGAAATATTCCTAACACAAATTTTCTCTTTCCTTATTCGACAAGAAGAACATTGCTATTTAAGCCAAAATCACAAATTTTGCCTATTTGGCACGAGATATATATGCATTTTTATTTAACTTATATACCTGGCCTTTCAACTTAATATAAAGTTAGTATCAGCACACGATTGTCAGAGGACTTTCCAGGTGAGCCAGAAAAATATAGACTCATGAAACTAGAGGCACCACCTGCAGATGATGCCTTTATTTCCCTTTACAAGATATGGAACTCTAGAAGACCTTCTTCATTGCTACTACAACTAACCCATCCCTTTGGGTAGGACCTACTTCTAATTGGGAATCCCTACTACCAGTGACTATGCCCTCGTCTGCTACACGTCCCTATCCACTGACGCCTATATTCCCATCATTGCCATACATGATGATCTCTGTGGGTTTACAGCATAATGTATGCATCAGTAAATGCTTTAAATGTTAAACCAACAGTTCTTCATCACTTTCACGAGACATAAGTGAGCATTCTAGTTGCCTTGATAAGTTCATTATGCACCTCATATCTGTCAGACATGAATAAAATGAATTTTTAAAATATATTAGAACAATTGGTGAATATAACGAAGAAAACAATTTAAGCAGCATTCATTTTTCAAGTAAATATACATATCACAAATAGCTATTAACATAAATATAATGATCATACACAGAAGAGGAAGTCTTTTAATTTAAGAAGCAGAGAAGATAAATGCTGCGACTGTAAGCATGATAACGTAACATATATTGTAAGTGTTACATGCATGGCTTGTGCTAAATAACGTGTAGTAAATTTTTAAACACGCACTGGGAGAAGAGTCTTCTGGGTTTTAAAATTCCAACAAATTTTTATCTTACATCCACTTCTATGAAAATTTTAGTGGGTGGGCTAACATTTTTATTGATTACTAACAAAATCATAATAAAATTATGTATAGTGGTTTATTTACCATTCAGTATAATATATTCTTATTTATTCAGTATAATATATTCTTATTTATTACTCAAAGAATTCAAAGTCGATATGAAAGAATTATATCACAAATGGGCAATACGAACGGTGTTAACTGGAGGGTTTGTTAACATCTAAGTTATGATCATAGGAATGTTCCTAATGCTGGACGTGGATCAAATTGAATGTTTCCAACTTCAGTCAAGGCAATGAGTTTTCTATTGTTTGTACATTGCAAAAATATTAAAAATCTTTCATCACTACGACGTACATTGTAGTGGAAAACAACTCTTATACCACTGAGCCGAGCTGCAGGCAACGCAAGGTATGCTTTCTCTTTGGTGATCTTACGTTTTCTACACAATGCCCCTTTTAAGTTCCTCAACTCATTTCCGGCAGTAACTCAACCTAGGTGAATTATTCGGAGAAAGTTCTAAGTTTAAATAAACAGCCAAAAATAATTGTGTCTCAGATACGACTATTCCCTTGTAGTCTGTGGTGTTTAAAAATCTTCACGTGTCCATCGCTTTTGATGGAAGCCCAGAGCAGTTTAATTTATGGCTACCTTCCATTTATATATCGTTGATGACCATTACTTTTATCACGCATTTAAGTCATTTTTCAAAGATAAAGGAGCTAAATTCTCTTCCCAGGTCGTTAAGCTCAAGAAATGTGACGACTTTATAAACTCATAAGTTCTGTTACAAATGTTACTCAGGTCACTACTTTGATCCTCGCATGGGTGTGAAATTGTTCAGAAGTGAAAAAGGCTTTGTATTAGCCATGAAGAATACCAACTGGGTTAGTGATGATGATACGTCACAGAGATTCCATTCTCATGACATTTACTGGCATCGTGGCGGGATGCTCCACGTAATCTTCACTCTGGTATCGATATCAGATTTCGCGAATGATGAAACTGATAACTTAAAGTAGCTGTGCAATCAACACCGGATATGTCGTTCATATAATGCAGTTCACTCCACCTCAGCACCTTTGCTGGTACTTGTCGAAATTGCTGATGATCCACCTGTTTCCTTACGACACCTGCTGTCACTGGTCGCATATCAGCGAAATAGGTCGTGGGTCCTGGGGACAAAATTGACCTAATTTGCCCGAAATGCTCTGCACAAAAAAGGGGTTTTCTATACAGTAGTATGTCATTAATGTCAACTAAGCCCCCCCAGCAAAGCACTCATCAGCAGTCAAGTACAAAAAAAAAAAACCTGTTGTTCTCTACCTTCACCCAGATCCTGGCCAAATCATGAATTAACCCATTTTGTATGAGGTGGCCTCCAATATTAATAATCTGAGTGAACCAGGTTACCACCGTAACTTTCACAGGTATTCCACTGTCATTTACCAGATTTTCCACAATTGCTCTTAATATATAATTAAATAATAATATCTTTATTTTTACAAGTACATGTACAAGGTATACAGACCATAGCTGACATCAGTGACATACTACTATATAGAAAGCCCCTTGTCATGCAGAGCATTTCGGGCAAAATAGGTTAATTTTGCCCGAAACGCCCAGGTACACTACTCTGTCGGAAAGCTCTGCCTCACTCGTGAAAGATGTTATACCTCCGTGCACGAAATCATAACTTCCTTATCTTCATCATCATTCAACAGTTCCTCAAAATATTCTCTCCATCTTCCCTATTCCTCACATCCGCATCTAACAACTCACCTCTTCTTTTTTTAACTGTCAACTTTATTCGTTCTGTGAGGGAAAAGTTCAATAGATAGGAGTAGAGATGGAGTATATAGTAACAATAGTTTCATTGCCGGCTACTTGTTAAGGTAGGGTAAGTCTAGCTCCCGCTATTCCCCCCCTCTCCCCCTTTTTCCCCCTCCCCGAAAGTGATAGTTTGATTGCCGGCTACTTGTTAAGGTAGGGTCAGTCTAGCTCCCGCTATCCCTTCCCCTCCTTCTTCCCCACTCCCGAAAGGTGACGTGTGGGGCTCCGGTCCAAACAGTAATCACTAGATTCACTGCTCCCAGCACTACTGTAAGTACATGCCTGCCTTGTATTCTAGTGGATTTATTGGTTGAATGCTTCACTTTTGACCAATAATAAACTTAGTTCTTTCAGTCTTGCTCTAAGTTGACTGTTGTAATAATCACCACGTCTTTTAGGTATTGTACTTATCATGGAGAGTGATTTCTTAAGCAGTGGGTAACCTGTCTATCTTTCCAGCTTGGATGACAGAGAGGGTCACCTGCCAATCAATGAGTAGAATTGAAGGAGACGGACTAACGTTCTGAGATGTCCAAAATTGTGATACACTTGCCTGTTTGTGTACACAAGTAGCAGGATATAACCCCTCATCATTGCAGTGGAGAAAACCTGTTGTCCTGTCATATGGAAGGATTATTGAAAGCTAGAAAATCTCTGAAGGACGAGCCGGTGGGTTGTCATCAACACCTGCGACCCCCCCATCATCAGCAACGGCTACGATTTCAACAACACGCAGTGTCACCAACACCAGACACCCACGTTTTATAAACATTTATATTAGCATTGAATTCAGTTATCATTTATATTTTTCATTTTTCATTTTCTTTAAAGTAGGATTAATACTTCATATTTAAGTGTTTTATATTTTATATTTTCTAAATAATAAAGTGTTTATGTTTGTCAGTTTTTATTCTTTTTCTATACATTAATTTTCCTGAGGAGGAGCCAGCCTTAGTAATACTGACTGAAGTTGTTACAGGGCTGAGTAAGCCTTCACACGTTCCCTAGGCTTTCTCAACTTATTAATCTCACTCAAAAACTTTTTCCCATTCTTAACTCTCCTTTTATATCCCTTCGCTATCTTTTTAACCTTTTTTTTTTACATCTATATACTCGTCCCTAATCATACCACATCTACTTTGTAAAAGCCTTTCATATGCCAACATCTCTCTTACTACTGTCTTTACTTCATCATTCCACCAATCGCTCCTCTTCCCTCCCGCACCCACATTCCTACATCCACAAATTTCTGTTGAACAACACGAACATTGCATTCCTAAATCTTCTCAATAACTCTTCAGCCCCATTACCTATACTTTCACTAGCCGATCTTTATACCAACTGTTGCTTATATCTTACCCTAACTGCCTTCTTTTGTTTATAAACCTTCACCTGTTTCTTACATACTGATACCATTCTCCTTATACTCCATCTATCTTTTACTATCATTGTAGCCTCATCTAAAAATGATCTGCTATATCTATAAACATTCTTGGTGCGGCTCCACTTTTTCGTCAAGTTTCAAAAATAATTTGTTGTCTCTTCGTAATATTTCATTTATTGTCGTTGTGATATGTTAAACTTTGTTAATTTTTACCAATAGACGATTATCTAAAATAATCAAATGTATCATAATTGTGGAAATTTTTTTCATAATTTCCTAAATGTAGAACATATAAATAAATAATATAATACAGTGGACCCCCGCCTTACGATCAGCTCCCAACTCGAACAATTATGTAAGTGTATTTTTGTAAGTGCTTTTGTAAGTGTATTTTTGGGGGTCTGAAATGGACTAATCTAATTTACAATATTCCTTATGGGAACAAATTCGTTCGGTAATGGCAAACGAACAGACTTCTGGAATGAATTAATATCGTAAGGCAGGGGTCCACTGTAATTGCGTATTAAAATGTGATGCTATTTGGACTCTTCGAGAAATTTCGAGTAAGAGGGGAGGCGGAAGAGCCAGTAGGGACACCGGGGGAGACACCATGTTGAATTTTATGTGATGACTGGTCGGAAATTTGCACCAGGAATTCGGAGTTTTCCGAGGTCTAATGGGGTGTATCGGCCTCAATTCGTAATTTAGAAATTGCTGACACGTTCCTACTGAAGAATTGGGACAGGAAATTTGCGGGACCACAATTCTTGCGGTCCTGCAATTCTTAGTTAAATGTTGCTTACCCACAGTACAGTAGTTTTTGCATTGGCCATCATAAATTCTAGCTGACATGGGTTAGGTTAGGGTGTGTACCAGCAGCATATTTTTTTTATATTTTATTTAAAACAATACAATACATTAAATAAAAGAACATAGTATCAGTTCTTACACAGAATTATAAATTTCTTTGTCAAAATACACACAGACGTTTAACTTTGTGCTGACACAAAGTGTCCCTCATCCCCTACGCATTATATTCCATGCACCTATGTTAATCAAGATTACACAAGACTACATTACAATATGCATTATTATTATTATTATAAACAAAGAAGCACCAAACCTACAATATACATTTATTTTCCACTTTGTTATTTTTTTTTTTTTTTTTTTTTTTTTCAACAAGTCGGCCGTCTCCCACCGAGGCAGGGTGACCCAAAAAAGAAAGAAAATCCCCAAAAAGAAAATACTTTCATCATCATTCAACACTTTCACCACACTCGCACATTATCACTGTTTTTGCAGAGGTGCTCAGAATACAACAGTCTAGAAGCATAAACATATAAAGATACACAACATATCCCTCCAAACTGCCAATATCCCAAACCCCTCCTTTAAAGTGCAGGCATTGTACTTCCCATTTCCAGGACTCAAGTCCGACTATATGAAAATAACCGGTTTCCCTGAATCCCTTCACTAAATATTACCCTGCTCACACTCCAACAGATCGTCAGGTCCCAAGTACCATTCGTCTCCATTCACTCCTATCTAACACGCTCACGCACGCTTGCTGGAAGTCCAAGCCCCTTACCCACAAAACCTCCTTTACCCCCTCTCTCCAACCCTTTCGAGGACGACCCCTACCCCGCCTTCCTTCCCCTATAGATTTATATGCTTTCCATGTCATTCTACTGTGATCCATTCTCTCTAAATGACCAAACCACCTCAACAACCCCTCTTCTGCCCTCTGACTAATACTTTTATTAACTCCACACCTTCTCCTAATTTCCACACTCCGAATTTTCTGCATAATATTTACACCACACATTGCCCTTAAACAGGACATCTCCGCTGCCTCCAACCGTCTCCTCGCTGCTGCATTTACCACCCAAGCTTCACACCCATATAAGAGTGTTGGTACTACTATACTTTCATACATTCCCTTCTTTGCCTCCATAGATAACGTTTTTTGACTCCACATATACCTCAACGCACCACTCACCTTTTTTCCCTCATCAATTCTATGATTAACCTCATCCTTCATAAATCCATCCGCCGACACGTCAACTCCCAAGTATCTGAAAACATTCACTTCTTCCATACTCCTCCTCCCCAATTTGATATCCAATTTTTCTTTATCTAAATCATTTGACACCCTCATCACCTTACTCTTTTCTATGTTCACTTTCAACTTTCTACCTTTACACACATTCCCAAACTCATCCACTAACCTTTGCAATTTTTCTTTAGAATCTCCCATAAGCACAGTATCATCAGCAAAAAGTAACTGTGTCAATTCCCATTTTGAATTTGATTCCCCATAATTTAATCCCACCCCTCTCCCAAACACCCTAGCATTTACTTCCTTTACAACCCCATCTATAAATATATTAAACAACCATGGTGACATTACACATCCCTGTCTAAGACCTACTTTTACCGGGAAGTAGTCTCCCTCTCTTCTACACACCCTAACCTGAGCCTCACTATCCTCATAAAAACTCTTTACAGCATTTAATAACTTACCACCTATTCCATATACTTGCAACATCTGCCACATTGCTCCTCTATCCACTCTATCATATGCCTTTTCTAAATCCATAAATGCAATAAAAACTTCCCTATCTTTATCTAAATACTGTTCACATATATGCTTCAATGTAAACACCTGATCTACACATCCCCTACCCACTCTAAAACCTCCTTGCTCATCCGCAATCCTACATTCTGTCTTACCTCTAATTCTTTCAATTATAACCCTACCGTACACTTTTCCTGGTATACTCAGTAAGCTTATTCCTCTATAATTTTTACAGTCTCTTTTGTCCCCTTTCCCTTTATATAAAGGGACTATACATGCTCTCTGCCAATCCCTAGGTACCTTCCCCTCTTTCATACATTTATTAAACAAAAGTACCAACCACTCCAACACTATATCCCCCCCTGCTTTTAACATTTCTGTCATGATCCCATCAGTTCCAGCTGCTTTACCCCCTTTCATTTTACGTAATGCCTCACGTACCTCCCCCACACTTACATTCTGCTCTTCTTCACTCCTAAAAGATGGTATACCTCCCTGACCAGTGCATGAAATTACTGCCTCTGTTTCTTCCTTAACATTTAAAAGTTCCTCAAAATATTCTCGCCATCTACCCAATACCTCCATCTCCCCATCTACTAACTCCCCTACTCTGTTTTTAACTGACAAATCCATATTTTCCCTAGGCTTTCTTAACTTGTTTAACTCACTCCAAAATTTTTTCTTATTTTCATTAAAATTTCTTGACAGTGCCTCTCCCACTCTATCATCTGCTCTCCTTTTGCACTCTCTCACCACTCTCTTTACCTTTCTTTTACTCTCCATATACTCTGCTCTTCTTATAACACTTCTGCTTTGTAAAAACCTCTCATAAGCTACCTTTTTCTCTTTTATCACACCCTTTACTTCATCATTCCACCAATCACTCCTCTTTCCTCCTGCCCCCACCCTCCTATAACCACAAACTTCTGCCCCACATTCTAATACTGCATTTTTAAAACTATTCCAACCCTCTTCAACCCCCCCACTACTCATCTTTGCACTAGCCCACCTTTCTGCCAATAGTCGCTTATATCTCACCCGAACTTCCTCCTCCCTTAGTTTATACACTTTCACTTCCCTCTTACTTGTTGTTGCCACCTTCCTCTTTTCCCATCTACCTCTTACTCTAACTGTAGCTACAACTAAATAATGATCCGATATATCAGTTGCCCCTCTATAAACATGTACATCCTGGAGCCTACCCATCAACCTTTTATCCACCAATACATAATCTAATAAACTACTTTCATTACGTGCTACATCATACCTTGTATATTTATTTATCCTCTTTTTCATAAAATATGTATTACTTATTACCAAATTTCTTTCTACACATAGCTCAATTAAAGGCTCCCCATTTACATTTACCCCTGGCACCCCAAATTTACCTACTACTCCCTCCATAACATTTTTACCCACTTTAGCATTAAAATCCCCAACCACCATTACTCTCACACTTGATTCAAAACTCCCCACGCATTCACTCAACATTTCCCAAAATCTCTCTCTCTCCTCTACACTTCTCTCTTCTCCAGGTGCATACACGCTTATTATAACCCACTTTTCACATCCAATCTTTATTTTACTCCACATAATCCTTGAATTAATACATTTATAGTCCCTCTTTTCCTGCCATAGCTTATCCTTCAACATTATTGCTACTCCTTCTTTAGCTCTAACTCTATTTGAAACCCCTGACCTAATCCCATTTATTCCTCTCCACTGAAACTCTCCCACCCCCTTCAGCTTTGTTTCACTTAAAGCCAGGACATCCAGCTTCTTCTCATTCATAACATCCACAATCATCTCTTTCTTATCATCTGCACAACATCCACGCACATTCAGACTTCCCACTTTGACAATTTTCTTCTTCTTATTCTTTTTAGTAATCTTTACAGGAAAAGGGGTTACTAGCCCATTGTTCCCGGCATTTTAGTTGACTTTTACAACACGCATGGCTTACGGAGGAAAGATTCTTATTCCACTTCCCCATGGATATAAAAGGAAAATTAATAAGACCAAGAACTATTAAGATAAAATCAAAGAAAACTCAGATGAGTGTGTATAAATAAATGTGTACATGTATGTGTAGTGTGACCTAAGTGTAAGTAGAAGTAGCAAGACATGCCTGTAATCTTGCATATTTATGAGACAGACAAAAGACATCAGCAATCCTACCATCATGTAAAACAATCACAGGCTTCGTTTTACACTCACTTGGCAGGACGGTAGTACCTCCCTGGGTGGTTGCTGTCTACCAACCTACTACCTACAATATTATTAATATTATTATTAATATTATTATTAATATTAATATTAATATTATTAATCCTTCATTCAGAATTGTACATAAACAAGTACTTGTATAACAAAGAAACAAACACGAACCATAAGTAATGGTTCCAGTACTCAATTTACTGGGTTACCCTCAATGTGACATCATGACAGCACATCGCTGTCTATAACTTACACAACAGATACTCACCCACACCTGTGAGTAATTAAAAGAATGATACAAAACAAAATTACAGTACCCCTCAAAAAAATATACTTTCACTGACCTGATTACACAAACCCCATGTTTCTGACCTTTAATATATACACGACACACCAACACACACCTCATGATTATGACATTGTCTCCTCACACAATAAATATTAAACAACATACTCAATTTTACACTTTTGATTACAAGGATAATACGTGTACTGACTCGATTGCCATTACATCCTATACAACACCATTCACAACTCGCTACTGACGATCATATCATCCAATTTAGACATTCTTC
Source organism: Cherax quadricarinatus (assembly GCF_038502225.1). Classification (NCBI taxonomy): domain Eukaryota; kingdom Metazoa; phylum Arthropoda; class Malacostraca; order Decapoda; family Parastacidae; genus Cherax; species Cherax quadricarinatus. The sequence goes on from NC_091337.1 coordinate 28,196,181, forward strand.
GTATGGAATCTAGATAATTCGATGCGCACACCGACCATCCTGCCGGGTGAAGTGTGCTTCCTGTTATCTCCCATAAACCTAAAAGTAATAGACGCTAATTCAACGATCTAAAACAAGTGGCACCTTTTTACACAGACAATGTAGAATAAAACACCTAAATTCAGTACCTACATGACACAATAATGTTAACTACTAAGTACAGCTAAAACACATATACCTCAACAGGGATTACATTTGCAGTATATATACATATATATATATATATATATATATATATATATATATATATATATATATATGTCGTGCCGAATATGCAAAACTGGTCAATTAGCAAGAACTCATTTAAAATTAAGTCCTTTCTAAAATTTTCTCTTATACGCTTAACGATATGTTTTTTTCATTAATGTTGATGTAAAAAATTATAATTTTGCACCAAAATGAACTTAGAAAACTTACCTAACCTTATTATAACAAGCGCAATATATTTTAGCCTAACCCAACTAAATATATATTAAATTTGTTTACAATAATTAAATTCTAAACAAACGGAGTGAAATACATTTTTTTCGTTAGGTTCAGAATGATTTTGGCGAAATTATTGCATACACAAATTTTCGCTTGTCCTATATGGCAAGATGAGCGTTGCTATTTAAGCCAAGATCGCAAGTTCTGCCTATTCGGCACGACATATATATATATATATATATATATATATATATATATATATATATATATATATATATATATATATATATATATATATATGCCAATATTCAAGTTACAGACATGTAATAATTATACTCTGAATTCAAAATATTATTATTATAATCATAAAGAAGCGCTAAGCCACAAGGGCTATACAGCACTAAAACCAAAAACAATCCTGTAGATCAGCTTATATTTGGTTCAATTTTCACAATGGATAAAATTAGGAACAAATGATACTCCTCACCTTAATGTATATTTGGTAATCATCTTATGACTAAAATGTTGCACTCTGTCACCCACTGTATTCTCCTGTTCAAACATGCACTCTCACAAACATGTACACATTTATAAATACATCTATGTATATTTCCGTACATATGCACACATATATACATACACACTCACGCACCTACATATTTATGTAAACATACGTTCCATCACTGCCCCATCATAGCCAAGGAAAAACACCTTAAATCAAACAACGGTGTCATACAAACAGTGTAATACTCTTTCCCCTCGCGCAGTCTTCCATACATTGCTCAATATTCATACGTTCCTCACCTACATTCTTGCCCACTCACACCCACACGCCTTAGAACGGGAGGCTAGCCCGTTGCTTCCCATTGACCTACAAATTCCATAAATCACACAGCCGAAAATTCCTATAACCCTCTGTAAATTCAGTGTTTTATCTCCTACCATATACTTCCCGACTGCTGCACTTAGATCTGTAAAATGTCGCCGCCAGCACCTTTATCCTTTCACCCGCTCCAACATCTCTCATTGCCCATGATGTGAACACGAAATCAGTTACCAGATATGCCACTGTGTTTTTAACCTGCGCTCCCACCCCATCAATATCTAAACTTAACACTCGCAATACCTGCAACCCACCCCCTCCCATAAATCGAATTACCCTTCCAAACCATTCCCTGACCCTCCTTATGCATTCACAAAAATATACAACATGAAAAATGGTTTCTACTTCACCACACGCTCGACACTCCCCACCTTCCCTGAGCTTTCGATTAAATAAGACGATCCCAGTGGGCAGAATCCCGTGTAAAAAGCGATGCATCACCTCCCGTACACCCGGACCAATGCGCAACTTCCGGAGATGTTCCCATATGTCGCGCCAGGCATACATTGGGTATACTCCTTCCACAGTAGCCACCTCCAACCCCCCCCCCTCCGCACTCCCTCGATTATGCGCAGCCTGACTCGAGCTGGATCCCTCACCACCATCAAAAATCTCAACATCGCCTCCCCTACTCGCAAATCCTTCCCCGCCCACCAACGTTTTATGTCCGCATACACATTCTCGATCCCCCCCCCTTATTCCCACGCTCCCGCAGATAACTCCGTTTCACGTAAATACTCATAATCCTTCGTTCCAGCGGTATGAGCCCCAGCCAGCCTTGGCCAATCGGCAAAGTAATTACCCCTCTGCTTAACCACTCACAGCCAGATCCCCAAAAGAACCGATAAACCCTACACAACAATTTCGTGACCTCTCGGCGCATTAACGGATACATGACCACCACATGCCATAATTTACTATATAATAGTACGTTTGTCGCAATTAATCTTTGGTGCAACGTGAGATTTGCAGACCTCAATCCTCCTAATCTTTTTAACACACTGTCCACGGCCCTCACCGAGTTCACCTTACGTGCCACCAATGGATCACAAACGTACACAATCCCACATATCTTAAGCTGGTCCACCACGCTCCACCTACCCCTCATGCCCCATCTCATTTGGTCCCAATTTCCCACTGCCATGAACTTAGTCTTCGTCGCATTAATTCTCATCCCTGTCGCCTCACCAAAAACGTCCACGATTCCTTCCACCTGCTGCAAGTCTACACCACCTCCTACCAAGACCGATGTGTCATCTACGTAACCAGGCCGCCCATCACTCTCATAACCCCCCAAACCGCCCTATAAAAAGGATCTTGAAAACAAGCAAACAATAATTGTGAAAGGGGACAACCTTGCCTCAAACCCCGACCCATCTGAACTGGCTCACCTAACTTTCCATTGACCTGCACACGCATAGTCGCCCCTGTGTATAAAGTCTGTGCCCAAGAGATGATTTCATTCCCAAAACCCTGCCAACGCATGAACTGCCAGAAAGCTCCTCTTTCTGCACTATCATATGCAGTAGCCTAATCCAAAGCTAAAATCCCTCATCCCCCACCCGACACCTTTCGCCTTTCTATGAAACCACGAAACATCCCGTGACCTTCAAACATGGACCTGCCTGGTATCCCGTATTGTCCCCTATCTATAACTTTTTCCAGCACCTTTTTCAGTCTATTCCCCAGTATCCTCGCGAACAACTTGTAATCACCGCAAATAAGTAAAATGGCCCTATAATCCAGAACTGTTGATAGATCTCCTTTTGGCACCAATACCACCACTGCCGTCTGTTGCAATTCTCCCATAACCCCTTTAGTCTTAAAGATGTTAAACAACTGTACCAAAAACGCTCTCATCACACCCCAGTTTGTTACATATAAATCACTTGGGAGCCCATCAATACCAGGGGCTTTACCTAAGCTTGCCCCAGCCAGAGCCTGCCATATTTCGCACTCCGAAATAGGCCCTTCCAATGCTTCTCTGCCTTGCATACTAAGCCCACACTGCAAGTTATTACCGATTTCCCATAGTGCTATATTACTTATCCCAACACATGTCATGTAGGTCTTAAACCACGCATCTATATACCCGCTCATGCCCTCCGTAGTCACCAAAACTTGGCCCTCGTGATAGCCTTCTCTCCCTGCGTGCACTGTTAACCCCATCATTTTCGTAGCTGCTCTCCACTGCCTCTGTTCCCTCAACACGCATGCCGAAGGCCGATCCCCATAGAGAACCTCCTCCAAACCTCCCACCACCCGAGAACCATCAAAACGATCATTATGCAAGCCCTTTATATGGTTCTTTAAATCCTCAATTTCCTCTACAGGGTATCGTGCACCATCACCCACATAACAATCATGTAACTGTCCTTCCAAATATCCCTGAAGCCTGTACAACATTTGATTATTTTCCCACCCTCGCCGAACATAAAAATCCCGGATGCGTGTCTTAGCCACCATATTCCACCACAGAACCAAGTCACCATCCCCAGGTGCCTCTGCCCACAAACCCTCCCAAAATGTAGCAAATGACTGGCTGCTCTCTTCTCCTTTCAACAATTTAACAGTCAATTTCCAATAACTACGATTCCTTCTACGTAATCCCTCCCACCCTACGTCCACGAGAACCCCTCAATGATCGGAAAACACCACATCCACGCTATGCACGCTCTTAACTGCGACGGTACGTGGTACATACACTCTATCAAGTCGCGCCACGTGCCCACGACTTACAAAAGTATGCTCAACCTCACCCCCCAACACGTCCATTAATCCCGCCCCAGTCAATAAATCCCCCAACACCCCAGAAAAGTGTCCACTTCCTCGCGGTTCAACATCCCTGCACCGTATCACGCAATTCCAATCCCCTCCTATTAGCACCACTTCAGGGAGTGACTGCAAATAGTAAATTAATACCTCCTTCACAAAGGTAGTTTTTACACGCCCATCATTCTCAATCGGTCTGTACACGCACACGAAGGCAGCGTTCACCCTGCCCCATAGACCTTCCACCCTTATTACCCTCCCCTCCCCAACCTCGCAATGTCTCACAACAAACGGGCTAATCTCCCTGATCATGATGGCAACGCCACCTTTCAACCTTATAGCATTCTCCACATACACATCATACCCATCTATCCGCAACTCGCTTCCTAATTTATGATTGTGTTCCTGTACGAACACAACATCAACATTATTACGCACTAATAATTCTCTGAACCATACACGCTTTTGCACACTCCTCAAACCATTAATATTTATTGTCAGGCACTTAAAATCTTTTGTTCCCACCTTTTTCAACCCCCCTCCTTTTGAAGCACTCTTGACCAACCCCTGAGCTTTAGGTCCACAGGACCCTCTCTATGTCACATCCGCCCAGGTTTTTTTCCCTGATCGCTGGGCTGGCGTCAGCACTTCCCTAGAGTCCGAAAACGCAACAGAGCACATTCGCGTTACACTTTCCACCTGCATGTCTTCATCCACAGAGCAGTCCTGGTGGATTTCCACCTCCACCGCATACTTAAGCAAGGCATCAGGGATGCCCACGAACAGCTGCTCTTCGTGTCCAGCGTCCACCTTCGCAGCAGGTCTCAGGTTTAGGGATGGGTCTGTAGCAGGACTCATGCTCCTCTCTGTAAATAATGCATCCAGCATGGAGGCAATGGATTCCTCTACGTCGTTGTTATGCACATCTTGCAGAGCCAGGCCTTCTACTGGTTTCACCTCCAAAGAAGGCGACACTTCTGGGAGTGTGGCACACTCTGTTTCCGTCGACCTCTCAACCTCCTCACTCCAAGACAATCCTGATGGTATCACCGGAACACCAGGCACATCTTGCCCCGCAGCTTCCTCCTCAACGTCCGTGCTTTGTCGCACAACCTTGGCACCTCAACGTCGTTCACACTGTACCACCATATGATCATATGAGCTGCACAACCTGCAAGTGCGGCATTGCCCTGCATATGACACCATTACCTGAGTTCTGAAGTCTTGCAAGATCACGTAAGAAGGGATTGGGTGCCGTAATGTCATCTTTACAGAAAACGTACCTTCTGGTATTCCTGCATATGGGCCGTCAGACCACCTCCCTGCTGTAGCCATGTGTATGGTGCCATAATTCCCCAGTACAGCTCTAATGTCAGACACATCAGCCTCAAATGGCACATTTCTGACTTTTACCCATGTGTAATAGTGGGAGACGTCATGTAGCTTGACAGACACTGCGGGGTTAACCACTAGATTAACCTCCTGGAACTTGTCGACCACCTCCTCGTAAACATGAGCCGAGCAGAACTTCACAAAGATCCGTGATACGCCATTCATTGCCACACCGCACACGTCCTCATTGGCAATACCATAAATATCACGAATTATCACAGGCAATAGTAGCGCCGTAGACGGTCCAAGCACGGCCCCAAGGGTCAATTCAATACACACAGTATTGACGCGGCGGCTTGCCGCCATGTTGTGAAAATGAAAACTGCCACCGGTCAACTATAGGGGGCAGCAGTAGCACACGTCTTCTGTACTCAAAGGCTGAGAGACGAATTTCCAACAATTGAATGGTAACTGGTAATGCAAAGTTCTTTTCTAATAACACCGTTGGATTGTATGTATTGTACTAATGGTTATATTTTTGTGGATCCAGTAGGCAAGCCTAATCCTATACAGACCACCTAATTGTAATTTTACCAGAGTAGCTAGTTTTAATATTATAATTATTAATTTAATGTCAGATCTAGCTTTTTGTGAAAGTTGAGAGGAAGTTGGCATCGCAGGATACGAAGGCTTACTCAGCCCTGTGACAACTTCAGTCAGTATTACCAAGGCTGGCTCCTCCTCAGGAAAATTAATGAATAGAAAAAGAAATAATAACAGACAATGATAAACACTTTATTATTTAGAAACGGAAAATGTAAAACAATAAAACATGAATGGGTATCCTAATTGAAAGAAAAATGAAAAACGAAATGAAAAAAATTACATTTGAACTCAACGCTAATATAGGTATATCGTGGTAATGGGGTGTCAAGTGTTGGTGACACTGCGTATTGTTGAAATCGTAGCAGTTGCTGATGTGGAAGGGTTAGCAGGTGTTGGTGACCACCGGCTCGTTCTTCCCAGAGTATAGCCGTGAGTAATTACTTCAGATGACAGGAAAACAGGTTTGTTACCACTGCTATGATGAGGGGTTAGGTCTTGTGTTGGCTTGCATAACAGGTAAGTAGATTAAACATGGGAAGTTTCAGGATGTTAGTCCGTCTCCTTCTATTCTTCTCGTTGGTTGGCAGGTGACCCTCTCTGTCATTCCAAGCTGTAAAGAGAGACAGATTACCCACTGCTTAAGAAATCGCTCTCCATGATAAGTACAATACCTAAAAGATGTGGTGATTATTAAAACATTTATCAGATAAAGACTGAAAGGACTAAGTTAATTGGTCAAAAGTGAAGCTTTCAACCAAAAAGTCCACTAAAATATGATCAGGCGTGTACTTACAGTAGTGTTGGGAGCTGTGAGTTGAGTGATTTTCTTTTTGACCGGAGCCCTGCACGTCACCTTTTGGGGGGGGGGGGGAAAGAGGGAGGGGAAGGGATAGCGGGAGCTAGACTGACCCTACCTTAACAAGCAGCCGGCAATCAAACTATCACTTTTGGGGAGGTGGAAAAAGAGGGGAGGGGAAATAGCGGGAGCTGGACTTACCTTACCTTAACAAGTACCCGGCAATGAAACTATTGTTACTATATACTCCCTCGCTACTCCTATCTATTGAACTTTTCCCTCACAATGAGCAGTTAGTCAACAAATATCAAGACCGTTGTGTGGTTGTCAACCCAGCGGTCATAGTGAGACTCATTAACGTATCACATTACTTTACATGGGTTAAGGTACGAAACGTGCCTTTTGAAGCTGATGAGTCGGATTTATGGCAGGTATTCATCAGGTATGGAACTGTACATGTGGTGACAATGGGAAAGTGGATGGAGGGCGCATATGCTGGACTCCTTGAAGGTACCTTCTCACTGAAAATGTCTTTGAAACATCCCATACCGTCGTATGTAGTGATGAATGAATTTCGTACGCAAGTGATGGTGTCCTATGCTGGATAACGCTGCACTTGTCGTCTTTGTGGAGAGTTCGATCACTTTACAGCACAATGTGGTTGCCAACAGTGGAAGAAAGATGTAGGGTGGCCACCAATGGAAGAGCCCGTCCAGGAGGTGACTCTTGTGCCCGAGTCGGGTGCACGTCCAAAGTCGTCATTGTGGAGTGAAGAGGTGGAGCGAGAGGAGCTGATTGAAGAGTCTTATGTGACTCTACCTGGAGATCCTTCCTCCGTTGGCCCGGTTACGCTGGGCATGGAGGGCAGGATGGTCATGGAGGAGAGAGTGGATGACACATTAGCGATTGTGCTGAAGGGATTGTTGGACACACTGGGAGAGGTAGAAGAGGAGGGGCTTGACTAATCCCTTGGGAATGTGTCTTGTGTATGATCCCAGGATGTGGAGAAGCTGGTTGAGAATCAGGCTGCTGGGATGGATTTCATCACCATAGAGGCGGTGGTGCACAACGAGTGCCTTCTTGAGGTGGCTATGGAGGCAGTGGGAGGATTATGCAAACTGGCGGCGGCATTGTCAGACTCTGATGATGTCCTCACCCCGGTGCAAAACCTGGCAAGAAGGTGTGGGCAGAGGTGGCACGAGGTGGCCCTAAGGGGCCAAGGGGTCTGGCGGTGGATACTGGAAGACCTCCAGTGTCTGGTCGTGTGCATGGTGGTAGACACCGGCAGGCATCTAAAAGTGGAGCAGTGCTGACAGGGCACAAGAAATAGCTGGCTTGAAGTGTGTTTCAGTAAATGTAAATGGGTTGCGTGTGAAGAGTATGTGGTTTGTGGGTTTTCTACGAAGGTATAGAGTGGATGTAGCTTTTGTGCTAGAGCACAATTATAAAGCTGGGTGTGAGTTAGTACTGGATGGATTTCAGGTGTTTGTTGCACATTCACCTCGATTGAAATGGGGGGTTGCCATCCTTTTGCGAGAGACCAGCCCATTTGTTGTGTATCGTAGTGAAGTAGGCGAGGAAGGATGAGTCGTGCAAGTGGATAGGCTGTGGATGGGGGAGAGGGTGGTGCTAGTGTGTGTCTATGGGCCCACAGAGGGGGATGGACGTGTCAAGACTGCCTTTGTGAGGGATGTGTTAGTGTACCACCTCCGGTCACTTCCCCCCATGGCAGTTGTGGGGGGTGACTGGAATTGTGTGGTGAGAAGGAAAGATGTGGAGCCTCGAGGGGCAGGGTTTCACTCTGTAGTGTTAGAGGACCTTTGGCGAGGGGCGGGATTGTGGGATGTGGCTACAGGTGAGGCGTGGGGGTGGAGCACACATTTGTGCGACGAGGGTATGCTGCTCGTCTGGACCGTTTATACGTAACACAGACTGCAAGGGAGAAAATGGTGTGTGTGGTGGATGTAGCATATTCAGATAATCCGGTGGTATTTGTTGAAGTAGGGTGGGATGGGTTGCCTAAGAGTCATAGGAGTTTTTGGAAATTGAATGTTCAGCTCCTTGAAGATGGAGGGGGAGGGAGGGGTTTGCGCGATTGTGGAGGGAGTTGTGGTTGGGGGAGGAAGCTGTTGGCGTGGTGGGATGGAGTGGCAAAGAGTAGGATTAGGGCGTATTATGTTAGACAGGGCAAGGGAGAGGCTCAGATGACTTTTGGGCTTATAAGATATTTAGAGGGGCAGTTGAGGGATTGTTATGGGAGAGGGGTGGGGGGCAGGGGCTATCCTGCGAAGGAAACAGAGAGGCTGAAGCAACGCATCAGGGAATTGCAGAATCAGAAGTTTGATGCAGTGCGGGTTAAGGGTGGGTTAGAGGAAGTTTTGTGGGGTGACAGGCCGTAGGCGTGTGTTCTGCGGGGGCAGCAGAAACATCAGGTGGCTACAGAGATGGAATGTTTGTTAGTGCAATAGGAGGTTGGAGGGTTTCATGTGGGGCAGGTGCTTCGTACGACAGAAGGGATGGGTTATGTGGATGAATGGTTTGGGACTTCTTTGAGGAGTGGTGGAGTGCAGGGGGGGGAGTGTTAGGGCAGTTGGGAGGGCATGTGGTCAATGTTCTGAGCAGGGGGGCCCATATGGGGCTGGGAGGGGACATTGACGAAGGGAAGGTGTGGCGGGCATTATCGGGTATGAGTAAAGGTAAATCCCCAGGGAATCGATGGTCTGCCATGTGAGTTTTACTTACAAAATTGGGTCATACTTAAGGAGTTTTTGGTGAGGTTGTTGAATGTCATGAAAAAAAGGGTGAGCTGGGGGTTTTGCGAGCAACTGCGATGGTAGTCTTGGTCCCGAAGGTGGCCAGTCCGCACATGGTGAAGGACTATAGGGTTATTTCTTTACTATGTGTGGATTATAAGTTATTCGCTATAATATTGGGGAATAGGTTGAAGTGTGTGATCAATAGGGTGGTGGCAGCGGGCCAGTATGGGGTGCCAGGAAGGACCATATATGAGGGGCACAGGGTGATTCGGGGGTTTGTGGAGAGTGTGCAATGAATGGAGGGGGGTGTTGGCCTTAGATTGGAGAGCTGCATATGATAGTGTCGAGAGAGAAGCGTTGTGGTGGATACTGAGGAGACAAGGGTTTGGGGATGAGATTGTGAAATGGATACAAACGTTGTATCATAGAGCGGGTGTTCGGGTGCAGGTGAATGGAAGGGTGGGGGAGTGGATCCCTATGGGTAGAGGTCTGCGGCAAGGATGTCCTTTATCCCAACTACTTTTTGCATGTTTGCAGGAGCCGTTTTATAGAGCGATGGAGGTATGCGTGAGGGAGGAGCGACAGGGGTGGGTGGGACGAGGTGTGCCGGGAATTGTTGGTTCTGTAAATGACACAACGATTCTTGTGCTGGAGGGGGAAGGTTTAGGAGGGGTGGGGAGGATTGTGGACCTGTTTGGAGAGGCGACTGGTATGAGGGTGAATGTAGAGAAATCTAAGTTTATGGAGTTGGGGGATTGGGAGGGGAAGGTGGGGAGAGAGGGTAGTGGGAGGTGGGGTGTTGTGGATTGGGTTAAGATTTGTGGGATTGAGTATATGCAGGATGTACAGCAAGCTAGGATGGTTAATTCTGGGAGTGTCATGGAAAGGGTGAATAGACGGTTGGATGGGTTGCGGCCGGGACATTTAACACTTCGTCAGAGTGTCATTGTAGTAAATGTCTTACTATATAGTAAAATTTGGCATGTGGTTGCTATGTACCCTTTGTTGCAATCAGATATTGCGGTATTATTGAGGAGAGTCTTTAGGTTTATTTGGGGGTCCGGATGTGATTGGTTACAGAGAGGGGTTGTTACTCTCCCAGTGCGCAGAGGCGGGCTGGGGTTAATTAATTTAAAGAGTAGGATTATGAGTGTATATGTAAAGAGGGGGTTTCTCCGAGTGGGGGGTGTAAAGGTGGTGGGTTGCATCTTTTGTACGAGGATGTCAGAAGATGGTGGGAAGGGAAGGATTTGCGTGTGTGTTAGGGATATGACACACATTAGGGTGGGGGTTTTAGAGAAAGTGGTGGGGGAAAGGGAAGTGGCGACTGTGGAAGGAATGTATCCAATGTACGCATGGGGGGATATTTGGGGTAAGTTGTGTAGGCTACTCATCCAGCCGCGGGAGCAAGAGGTGATGTTCCAGTTCCTGCATGGTATCCTGCCACCAGGTGCGGTTCTTCGAGACCGGAGGATTTGTGAGGAGGGCGTCTGTGGGATTTGTGGGGGTGAGGATACAGCCTTTCATGCAGTCTATTTCTGTGAACAATTGGGGGACGTACCGGAGTGGATGGGGAGAGTGGTACGATGGGTGAGAGGGGCGATGATTTCGGTCTTGTGGGCTTTAAGTTTGGATGTGGGAGGGGTGGGAATCCCTGTGCAGCAGGCACTTGGTTACCTTATTTTGTGTATGTGTCGTGGGCAATGAGGGGTCAGGTGGAGAGGAGGTGCGTAAAAGAGTTTTGGCGGCAACCTTTTATCGTACGCTGTGTTGGAATCGGGTTCTTTATGGGATAAGGTGGGAGAGGGATTTCCCTGTGAGCTATCGTGGTTTAACTGTGGGGGTTCTCTTGATGATGTAAGAGGGAGAGGGGGTCAGGGGATGCGGCGGGCTGGTCTCCCCGGGGGGGGGCTAGTGTGTGTGAGTATGACTGGAACACCTCTTATATGTTAAAGAGACATGGTGTTTTATGGTGTGTAGGTTATGAGAGTATTGGGTATGAGGTATGAGGTTTGCAGTGTGTTGTAGCGTCAGAATATATTGTGCTTCTTTTATTATGGGGAAGCGGTATGCGTGTGGGGGGGAACATGACAAACTTATAAAGTCACTATCGGTAATCATACTATTTGTAATAATGGGTGTCGAATGATGTTGCGTGTGCGGGTGTCTTACAACTGTAATGTATGGTGTTGTTTTTATGTGCTGGGACCATTTTGGATTCTTGTGTTATATGAACACCACTGTTATATTAACGAGTGCTTAGATTGGCTTTGTTGCTGCTATGTTTGTCAAATCATATTTTCTTTTTGTAAAAGTAAGCTTTGTTCTGTAAACTGTGCGTATAGTGTGTATATTTGCAATGTCAGTGGTGGTGGCCGTTCACCTTAGTACTGAAGATATTCAATGCAAACATGCAGGCCTAGGGTTAATTATTATGTGTTCTTATACTTTCTATTTGTAGAGAGGGGGGGCGGTTAGTGAGGGCAGGAGGCAAGGTGCCAATACTATTGCATGCTGCACCCATTGTACTAGTTCCTGATGTATTTGTTGGTGGGTTGCTTGTTAGGTAAGCTTTATGTTATGCATGGTGTCTTGTCTTTATGACCTGGTGTAGTGTCCGGCTGCGTTAATGTTTACACTGCACACATTTTATCTTATCTCTGTGTACCTAGCCATATGTATATGTGTGCGGGTTCTAATAAAATATAAATAATATGCTGTGCATTGTGTATATTTAGGTAGGGGAGTGTTTTATAATGAATTGTTTATGGTATAGGGTATTATCCGTATTATAGTTAATGTTCTGTTGTTTATATGCCATATGTTTAGCGTGCGTGTAATGTTTATCCTTTGTGTTATGATTCATATGTATTTCGGCCTTGGTCACAAGGTATCATATTCTTGTTATGTAATGTATTTAAATAAAATATAAAAATAATAATAATAATAATAATTTTTCACAATAACCAAACATTTCCTGGAGTCTTCCTCTCATACTCGCTTAGTAAACAGTGTTTAACAATTATTATTATAACGCTAAAAAATTCAGAGGAAGAAATAATAACGACTGACGACAATAAATTAAAATATTATTTATTTAATCTAGCAGAAGAACTCAACCCGTAGGGGTGATATAGCACCATGCGAATAGGAATCATCCAAGGATCAAGAGCCTCTCTAGCATCAAGACATTTTCCTTAAGGGGTATGAATTGAAAGTGTTGGAAGTTCAGCGCCATCTCAGTTGGTCTGGTATGGAAAACATGAACTATACGTAAGTGTATCTAATTAATCTACAATAAACCCTCAGCCCATCAAGTATTCAACAAGTAATGTGCTGTACTGAAGCCATAATGCATCAATAAATGCATATTAAGTAATTCTTAGAGTGATTAATAACAAAAGTCATCATTAAGTGTGAAGAAAGAGGTGGAGGTCTGGGTTCAGTTAAGTACTTCATGAAGATCTTCGGAGCTCCGAGGCTCAACTTGACAGGCGTGTGTCCACAGTATCTCGGATCCATCCACAGTAAGAGGGTCGCTACACCGCTCTGCCATACATCAATAGACAACGTTATATACAAGATGTACTTTAGTGTATATACACCTCAGAGGAAGTGTGTGTGTGTGTGTATATATATATATATATATACAGAGTTTAATACAAAACCTTTTTAATAATGTTGGTAGAATTACCGACAATATGTAAAGTAAAAGGACACTTGTGTTCTTTTACTTTACAAAACCTTTTTAAGTATATTTGAGAGGTGGTGTACCTGTGACATGCATCTTTATTAATAACCCTTGAGCAGTCAATAGGATTTAAAACTTTTAAACTGACCTACAATTAAACGAGGATAACTTAAACGTTTAATTACTAAATGAAGCAAACTGTGTATATAAAAACATGATATTGGTGAAGAGCTTTTGATCCAATGAATTGAAGTCATCATTCTTTTCCTTGGACAGTAAATGACTGTTTGCCATTTACCAGGGCAATTTACGACCCCAACGAGTCTTGCGCTTCCCTTTATTAAATCAGTACGCATATACATAGTGTTGAAGAGGTAAGTGGGTATTGTGGAGGTGCTAGTATTTCCAGTGTTAGGAAGGATTGACAGATAATAGCATCGAAGTGGTAATAGCAAGTGGTAATGTTAAGAAAGTGTGCTCTTAAATGTCCATATATTAGAGTGTCTCGGGCAAGAGTGTCTCGGGCAAGAGTGTCTCGGGCAAAAGTGTCTCGGGCAAGAGTGTCGCGGGCAAGAGTGTTGCGGTTGGCGAAAGTGTATGGCATGGGTCATGGCTTCGTATTTACTGAAGGTGTTGGGGCCCCAGCACCACCGGGGCCCCAGCACCACCGGGGCCCCAGCACCACCGGGGCCCCAGCACCACTGGGGCCCCAGCACCACCGGGGCCCCAGCACCACCGGGGCCCCAGCACCACCGGGGCCCAGCACCACTGGGGCCCCAGCACCACCGGGGCCCCTGCATCACCAGGGCCTCCTCACTACCCAGCGAGTCATCCATGCATCGTCTACCATCATGGGAAGGTAAGTTTTATCACAGACATCATTATGATAAATAATCTTAGGTTCACTATTCAGAGAAAATTATTGAAACGGCATAACAAAACACAGTTGTTGAATAAGTTATAATGTTTGTTATATTATGTACTGAGTTTGAAGAGAGTAAATGAGGATATTTTAACATGTGGGATGAAGAGAATATTTCTTGATAATTTCTAAATGTGAAGAATGAAAGGTATAACTGGAACACTACATGAAGGTACCTGCTTAATGATATAACTGGGATTCTATCTGAAGATACCTGCTTAACCCTTTCAGGGTTTCTGACGTACTAGTACAGCTTACGCATCAGGGTTTCTGACGTACTAGTACGCCTAAATTGTAGCCCCCTCAAATCTAGTGAGAGAAAGCTGGTAGGCCTACATATAAAAGAATGGGTCTATGTGGTCAGTGTGCACAGTATAAAAAAATCCTGCAGCACACAGTGCGTAATGAGAAAAAATATTGAGTGTTTTTGGTTTAAAACAGCGACTTTGCACTGTATTTTCGTATGGTATTTATGATGGTATTCTAGGTTTCCTGGTCTCATTTTATAGAATGGAAGACATATGACAGAAATGGAGATGATTTTGATTGGTTTTACAATGAAAAGCACCTTGAAATTGAGCTCAAAAAACAGAAATCTTCGATTTTTGCCCAAGTTCAAAAGTAAACAAATCATGCTACGCATCCAGTACACGTCAACTGGTGAGTCCAATATTCTTTCACAAGTGCGCTGATGTTATTTATAACATTTCTACACTAATGCAGTAATCTGCATAACAGTAAATCTTCTAATTTTTTTGTGCGAATAAAAATTCAAAGTAGAAAGCAAAAGAACTTAAGAGGGGCGTGGGGACGTGACTAATAAACAGAGGAAATGTTATTTTAGTGCCAGGAATGTCTTGTTAATTCTGGACCCTATTTGGAAATTGGCATCTTTTGAAATTTGTGTGAAAATGGCAAAATTGCAAAATTCTGACCACTTTATTATATAGTTAAAATCGGTAAATGGGTGGCTTCTCATACTCATTCGATAGAAAAAATGGAGTTCTAGAGTAATAGCTATGATTTTAGTTGACTAGTACACTAGAATTGGCCGAAAATAGGGATCAAAGTGTGCAAAATCGCCGATTCATAAACATCGTCGAGACCTCTGACTTCGCGAGAGCATAATTCCGTAAGTTTTCCATTAAATTTCAAACTTTTGGTGTCATTATGATCGGGAAAAGATTATCTTTTCATAAAAAAATAATGTTTTTTTGAAAATTTGTCGACCCTGAGAACAATTCTGGGAGAGGGCCTTGGGACCCTGAAAGGGTTAATGATATAACCGGGATTCTACATGAAGGTACCTGGTTCATGGTATAACTGGGATTCTACATGAAGGTACCTGCTTAATGATATAACCGGGTTTCTACATGAAGGTACCTGCTTAATGATATAACCGGGTTTCTACATGAAGGTACCTGCTTAATGATATAAGCGGGATTTTACCTGAAGGTACCTGCTTAGTGATATAACCTGGATTCAACATTAAGGTACCTACTTCATGATATAACCGGGTTTCTAGTGGTATAACTGAGATACTACTTGAGTTTTTTTTCTAGATGGTATAACTGGGGCTCTTTTCATTGTGTTAAAAAAGCGCTATAGGGGACTTGCATTAATAAGCACACGTATTTACCTTTCAGGTAAGTGAGAATTATCAGCTCATCGTGGGACACTTGGCACACCATCAGTAAGGTAAGTTCTTGATTTGCACCTGTTGTTATTGACATCGTTTTCTTTAATTAGCATATACCGGGTTTGTGAATATTAGCAGAGAGCTTAACGGAATATATCCAAGTCTACGTATGAAAACGACAGCTCTCATCCGATATTTAAGAAGCATGATGGCCCCTTCTCGTAAATGGAATTAGCGTATTGCTTATCTTATTTTTCGTTACATTTCGACAATTTGTGAATAAATACCCGCAAGGGGTTCTCAAAAAGAATGTGTTAGACAATGGGCGCATTTCGGGTTTTAACATACATCACTTGTAATTCAGAGGAATGTACAGGTGATATAGATCAATTATTTTTTCTTTACCTTTTGATGTCGTGTGTTATCAGTACGCTGCTGTTAGTGATAGCACTGGCTGTCGATATTTTTCCATTTTATCTCGAGGAGTTTACATGTTCCATACTCACACTTTAAACCAATTTCAACTTGGAAGAATGTCTACCACTGACAAAACACTGACTCGATCACTCCCATTACAACGTACTGGGAATTTTTTCATTCTGCTGTATTTGAAAACGGTTCTTAAAGCTTATTCTCAAGACAATGCATGTAGAAACGATTATCTTTTCTTGCATTTTCTTTTTTTCTTTTAAACTTCATCAAAAAATGATATTCTTCAAGAAAGACTAGCTGAGTCTGTAACACTGACGGTTGTTCCAGACTCGGCTATTCATTCTCCAGTTTATCCATAATTTTTAAACGTGAACTAGTGTTCAGAAGCTATTTTGCTGAAATATTTTATTCGCTCTATAAAGCGGCATTAATTGGTTGCCGTTGCCAGAACATTAACAAGGTTTCATTGTTATCTGTAAGACGAAACCGAAACTCGTTAATCAGATCAAAAAAAATCGCTTTATAGCAATCCCTAACGTGTGTTATTTGGGATTAATTCAGTGGTTATATCCGAAGTGAGTCCCCGGACTTGTTAAAGTAATGAATAGCACGAAATGCCATCATATGCTCTGAAAATTTCAGACCATATGATGCCATTTCGTGCTATTCATTACGTTAACAAGTCCGCGGACTCGCACATTAACACCTGGATACATCGCCAAGCTCTATAACTACGTATAAGAGCTCACCATATATAATGATTATTTTACAATGTAAGAATTATGGAATTTTATTTGAAAACGTTTCGTCCGCCTGTGACTATCATTTCATACGCTGTCAAGTTAAACATGAAGTTATATAGAAGCTGAAGAGAGGTCTGTAAGGTGAGGAGTAAGTTCTGCAAGGTTTGTTGTGAGTGTCATGTGATGGCAGCTTTGAAGTGACACAGAATCAACTTTGTTAAAATCTCGGAGATGGTGAGAGACTGCCAGTTTTGTGAAATGTTATTGGTAATGGTGATTAAAACCGATTTCACTGTTTTGAATACTAATCACGCTTCAGGAAAGCTCATTAGTTGACTTCACGTGTTACTATGTATTACGCGCACGCTACTACTGTCGCTTTAGCAAGCATGTCAGTGTTTTTCATTCCTCTGTTTAAGTCCTTGGAATTCTTCCTTTCGTAAGATTTATTATGCTCTTCCGCAATATAGGTAAATCCCTGAAGAGTTGTTGGCCTTTCTAAGTCTGTAATGGCACTGTAGACCATGTTTGCTACTCTAGTGAGTATATTTTTGTGAGGTGTTGGATAGGATACTGTTTACTTGGTTAACAGGAGTACTATGAATTAATCGGCGGGCTCCGTTATGTTGTGGAATTGTTACTGTATTTTTTCACAGTACAGTGTGTAGAAAAGTGTAACACACACACACAAAAAAAAAAGCCTTTGCAGATGTAGCCACATTTCTTTCCGAAGAACGTGGTAGAGGAAGAGGTATTGTTGGCTCTCAAGGACTCACGAAACTTTGTTCGGGAAGTGTAAAAGTTTTTTTTTTTTTTATGGGCTTTCAGTAAACCTGAAAATCAAGTTCATCCTCATTATCTATCATACCTTTCATTTTTTTATCATACCTTCGCAGTGTGGCCTGCTGCCACACTGCAAAGTGACTAATCAGTGCTCACGTGGCTTCCGGGGTGAAGGGAAGTGTCACACGTTTGTCTCGCATCCACTCCATCTTTTGTCCAGTGTTCCCTTTGGTTCTGGGGCTATACATGTTTGATTATGGGTAAAAGGAAGTCTTTAACACCTGAAACTTTAGCTCAGATTAAAGAACTTCACAAAGCTGGGCACCAGACGAAAGAAATAGTGAAGAATGATGGTGTGTGTGTGTGTTCAGCGAGGAACTGGGTGCAGCATTTCAAGGCTGTTGGTCGTGTCGAGTTGCTGTCTTCCAAACCTCGACCTGGTCCCTCGAAGAAAACATGTTTATACAGTAACTATCTTAAAGAAGCAGTTAGAGAGTAAATACTTCTTTAACACAGTTAAGGTACCAACAGATGCCTTCCTCGAAGGGCCAGGCCGAAGTTTGGCAGACTAACTCGACACCACCGGGAGAATACCGGCGAATAAAAAAAAAAAAAAAAAAAAAAAAAACACCAGCCTTGAAATGCTGCACTCGGTTCCTCGCTGAACACACACACACACACTAACATTCTTCACTATTTCTTTCGTCTGGTGCCCAGCTTTGTGAAGCCCTTTAATCTGAGCTAAGTTTCAGGTGTTAAAGACTTCCTTTTTTTCCCATAATCAAACATGTATAGCCCCAGAACCAAAGGGAACACTGGACAAAAGATGGAGTGGATGCGAGACACGTGTAACACTTCCCTTCACCCCGGCAGCCACGTGAGCACTGATTAGTCACTTTGCAGTATGGCAACAAGCCGAGACGTCATGCTAACGGCTGCTACCTGCTATAATGCACTAACGAAATAAAAAACTGTATGGTAGGCCTGTGATTTTCTTCACGGCATAATGCCGGGACGAGCACTGCAGATGTGGACTTCCCAGTATGTTTTCCAGAGTGCAGGAAAGTCTTGAGATGACAGATAACTACTGCACGCAGCGCTAGTGCCAAGGAGAGTTAGGCTACAAGGTCATGTTGCAAATTTCAATAATGACCCTTTATTGCATATGCTAGTTCCAAAATTAGTTGGCTCATATCGTATCCTCAGGCAGTTTCACAACAATAAGTTTTAGGTTCTGCAAATTGAGACTGGGACAGTTAAGGTGACTTACCTCCACCAAATGAAGTACATAGTTAAAGTTTAAGCTGAAGATGAGTTGGAGGAACGACCGTTGCTAGAGTGTAGTCGTACGACTTGAACTGATAAAAACTAGTTTTTCTTTTTATTTCTCGTGATGTGAGAGAAGACAGCCTCCCTGTTGAGCATCATCCTTATGAGTTACAACCAATGGAAGCAGTGCATTTCTCTGACACTAATAGCAGACTATACTATTAGTGTTTACTTGCAAAATTTGACGTCACTATTCAATCGCTTTTGAATCAGGCATTGCTTGAATATTGAAGTCATTGTTGTCTAAACTAACTCTATGTATATATTTCATGTGCAGTGTATTCTGGTAAATTCTGCCTCGTGGAAGCTATCACCACCACAGTGGAAACTATCACCTCCCCAGTGGAAACTACCACTTCCCCAGTGGAAGCTATCACCACCACAGTGGAAACTATCACCTCCACAGTGGAAACTACCACCTCCCCAGTGGAAACTATCACCACCACAGTGGAAACTATCACCACCACAGTGGAAACTATCACCACCACAGTGGAAACTATCACCTCCACAGTGGAAACTATCACCACCACAGTGGAAACTATCACCACCACAGTGGAAACTATCACCTCCACAGTGGAAACTATCACCACCACAGTGGAAACTATCACCACCACAGTGGAAACTATCACCACCACAGTGGAAACTATCACCACCACAGTGGAAACTATCACCACCACAGTGGAAACTATCACCTCCACAGTGGAAACTATCACCTCCACAGTGGAAACTATCACCACCACAGTGGAAACTATCACCACCACAGTGGAAACTATCACCTCCACAGTGGAAACTATCACCTCCCCAGTGGAAACTATCACCTCCACAGTGGAAACTATCACCTCCCCAGTGGAAACTATCACCTCCCCAGTGGAAACTATCACCTCCACAGTGGAAACTATCACCTCCCCAGTGGAAACTATCACCTCCCCAGTGGAAACTATCACCTCCCCAGTGGAAACTATCACCACCACAGTGGAAACTATCACCTCCCCAGTGGAAACTATCACCTCCCCAGTGGAAACTATCACCTCCACAGTGGAAACTATCACCACCACAGTGGAAACTATCACCTCCCCAGTGGAAACTATCACCTCCACAGTGGAAACTATCACCTCCCCAGTGAAACTATCACCTCCACAGTGGAAACTATCACATCCACAGTGGAAACTATCACCTCCACAGTGGAAACTATCACCTCCACAGTGGAAACTATCACCTCCACAGTGGAAACTATCACCTCCACAGTGGAAACTATCACCTCCACAGTGGAAACTATCACCACCACAGTGGAAACTATCACCACCACAGTGGAAACTATCACCTCCCCAGTGGAAACTATCACCACCACAGTGGAAACTATCTCCTCCCCAGTGGAAACTATCACCTCCACAGTGGAAACTACCACTTCCCCAGTGGAAACTACCACTTCCCCAGTGGAAACTACCACTTCCCCAGTGGAAACTACCACCTCCCCAGTGGAAACTACCACCTCCCGAGTGGAAACTACCACCTCCCCAGTGGAAACTACCACTTCCCCAGTGGAAACTACCACCTCCCCAGTGGAAACTACCACCTCCCCAGTGGAAACTACCACCTCCACAGTGGAAACTACCACCTCCCCAGTGGAAACTACCACCTCCACAGTGGAAACTACCACCTCCCCAGTGGAAACTACCACCTCCACAGTGGAAACTACCACCTCCCCAGTGGAAACTACCACCTCCCCAGTGGAAACTACCACCTCCCCAGTGGAAACTACCACCTCCCCAGTGGAAACTACCACCTCCACAGTGGAAACTACCACCTCCCCAGTGGAAACTACCACCTCCACAGTGGAAACTGCCACCTCCCCAGTGGAAACTACCACCTCCCCAGTGGAAACTACCACCTCCCCAATGGAAACTACCACCTCCCCAGTGGAAACTGCCACCTCCCCAGTGGAAACTGCCACCTCCCCAGTCGAAACTACCACCTCCACAGTGGAAACTACCACCTCCCCAGTGGAAACTGCCACCTCCACAGTGGAAACTACCACCTCCCCAGTGGAAACTATCACCTCCACAGTGGAAACTATCACCTCCACAATGGAAATTACCACCACCACAGTGGAAACTATCTCCTCCACAGTGGAAACTATCTCCTCCACAGTGGAAACTTTCACCTCCACAGTGGAAACTTTCACCTCCACAGTGGAAACTATCACCTCCACAGTGGAAACTTTCACCTCCACAGTGGAAACTTTCACCTCCACAGTGGAAACTATCTCCTCCACAGTGGAAACTATCTCCTCCACAGTGGAAACTATCACCTCCACAGTGGAAACTTTCACCTCCACAGTGGAAACTTTCACCTCCACAGTGGAAACTATCTCCTCCACAGTGGAAACTTTCACCTCCACAGTGGAAACTTTCACCTCCACAGTGGAAACTATCTCCTCCACAGTGGAAACTATCACCTTCACAGTGGAAACTTTCACCTCCACAGTGGAAACTATCACCTCCACAGTGGAAACTATCACCTCCACAGTGGAAACTTTCACCTCCACAGTGGAAACTTTCACCTCCACAGTGGAAACTATCACCTTCACAGTGGAAACTATCACCTCCACAGTGGAAACTATCACCTCCACAGTGGAAACTATCACCTTCACAGTGGAAACTTGTTTGTTTAGGCAATTCCATTCTTTCGTATATTTATTTCTCTTTTAAAGAAAACAAAAGCCAAGCTTTAAGGGAGTGTTTTCAGTTTCTTTTTGTCCCTGTCTAGCATTCAATGTTTTAGAACGATCTAAGGTGAATGACCGAGGGAATGTAAGACTACACTTAGTGGCATTTGGTAGCACCCCGTTCCCAGTGTTCTGTGGAGCATCTCATAAATGTTCAGCTTGTGACCACCTAGGTCAAACCTCTCTCTCTCTCCACGACAACCCTAGGATCTCGACACTAAACCATCCTTGATATGTTGTAAAAGTCACGACGCGGCCACACTACCTGATCTACTCACACTGTCACGCACACTTCACCCACAGTACCACAAATGCTCTAACCTCACTGTCACATATATCCTACCTACACTGCCACATATGCTCTATCCACACTGGCACATATGCTCTATCCACACTGCCACTCAGTCTTCCCACACTACCATACACGCTCTACCTAAGCTGCAACACTTGCTCAACGCTGCCTCGCATACTCTGCATACACTGCCCACAATACTACATTTACTTTGCATGCACTGCCATACACGCTCTACATATGCTGTCGCACAAGTTATACATACACTGCCTAGAACACTCCACAGATACTGAAACACACGATCTGGAAAACTGCCACACACATTCTATATACACTGCCACAAAATGGCTATACTTACACTACCATACACTCACTATCCACACTGTCACACTCGTACTACACACACTGCCATATACTCTGTGCATGAACGATACAGTAGCTGTGCATACACTGTTATTTGCGCACTACCCACACTGTAACAACCTGGTCTTCCAACACTGCCACACACCCTCTACCTACGATAACCAGTCCAATTGGACCCTTCACGTATCTTATTGATCAACAACCACCTACAGCCTCCAGTCACCTCCAGTCTTTTCTGGAAACAGAGAAAATCATACGCTTTGCTCATTCTTCCTTATCTTGGTTACATAACAGGTTAGTTATGGGTGGTGGACGAAATATATGTCTGGATTATAGGATTTCTTTTTAAAGATTCAGGTAAAAAGAGAACAATATCATTAAAGATATGGACGAAATGTTTTATGTACTGCATATAAACCTTGCAAGAATAATATTGACTAAAGTCATGGTAATATCCAGGTGGGCAAGATAACACTAGTGGATGTAACGAGGATAACCAGAGCTTGCGTGTCCGATAAAATGGAAAAATAATTTCCGAACTCCTTTTCCTATCCCCACGTTCTCAGCGCCCCATTCACACCTTCTCAATACGTTCCTCTGAAGCTCTTGTGTGTATTCTCTGCTTATGCACCAGAATGGGAAATGAAATATAATATTACCCGGAAAAGTTGCTAATACTTGTCTGTGGTAACATTCTGCATGGTACGTAAACATTGTTTCAGTATATTCCAGGAAAGTTCAATTTAATTACAAGACGTTATATATTCCCAATAATAAATTTCAGCTGGAAAGTCAAAATGATTTAGTAGTAGAAGCAGCGGGTTGCATCTCTTATTGCTCGCAATAGTTACACGAGAGCTGGAAAAATTTCGCGCGTGTGGCTGATGAGATTTTAATCCGGAAAAAGCGGGTGTGTGGCGCCGTGTGGAGGGAACGATTGCATAATGGGTTTTGGGGAAGGGATGAGAATCCTTTGTCTGGCTTCTGCAACGTCCTCCTCCTGGTGCTGCCTCTGGTGCTGATAGATACGTCGCTGCCGCTACAACAACGCTCAAGTCAAAATTCTTGAATAAATTCAGTCCGATAGATTCCTCTGAACATTCATCAATTCGACAATTATGACAGACTTTCATAGGGAAAATAATTATGCACTAATACCTATATTCAAGTCGGGAAAGTTTAAATGCTTTAAAAAGTATCATAACTTGATGTCACATATGCTTTAAAGCAGTGGTTCCCAAACTTTTTCAGCTTGTTACCCAATATAACATGCCACATAAAGCATGTTACCCCTTTCACAAAATGTTGTTATTATTGATATGGCTAAACGTGAACGTATACAGCCTCGCATACTCTGCTAATCCTAGCAAAACCATTGAAAACGTAAGAACCACACATACATTATATATAAAATTAATAATAGCTACAAATTCACAGTAACAGTGGGTAAATACTAACTATATACTGCACAGGGCAGTACACATACATACCAGCTTATGTCTACCTCGGCTGATGCTCACAGATAAACTGACAGTGTGAAATAGAGGCAGCCTCAGGAAGTGAGTGACGCGTACTGGACAGGTCGATCTGGGCTACTGAGTGACTTTTGTCCTGAAGCATACTTGTCAAAATACTTTTGGGTTTCCACACACTTAGCTATATATTTCTTCTTTTCTAATACTGTATATTAGTTTTTGATGTTTATTGTTATTTGGTTTAACTTTATTACTTACTTATAATAGGTTTACTTTACAACTTTATATACTAAGACAAAGTTAACAATAATCCTCATACCGGGTACCGCATTGTTTTCTGGATTTTCAGAATTCATAACTTTTTTTCTGTCACCCCTCCATTACCCCCCAAAAATGGTTAAATTACCCCCAGGGGGTAATTTACCCCCAGTTTGGGAACCACTACAGTTTAAAGCGTCTCAAAATTTGCTTTATATCTTTTTGATTGAAAAAGTTCTAGTTGTAACATCTCTCCTTCAGTTCTATTTATCGCTGTTACTTAGAATTAGCTGTAAAAAGAAAATTATGGATAACATAATTACTCATCTTGAGTACAAAGAAAAATGTTAATCTACATATATTTTATTACATATTCCTTTTCTCTCACCACTTATTGTCTTCCATGTTGTTATAACTAAAAAACATACAAAAACACGAGAGAGAGAGAGAGAGAGAGAGAGAGAAAGGGGGGGGGGGGCACGAATTAGAGAGGAAGGAGAAGCAACACCACCCAATTCTAAGACCATCAACATTCTATATACACAGATGTAGATGTCGTTTTCCTCGCAGTTTAGGAGCCCTGTACGTCAGTCACTTCACTCTAACCTGATAAGCATTAACAAACTAACCAACATAATGAATATGTAACATTGGTTCCTCCATGTTCCCCTGTACATTTTCACCTGTACGTAATTGTCAATGTTGTCAAGTAATTTCCTCAAAGTCTCGCTTAGATTACTGCCATAATTACAGAAAACTCGTACACCTCTTCTCAGCAGTACCAGAACAGCAAGTAAAGACCTATCACTGCAGCAGCAGCAGCAACAACAACAACTTGGTACTCCATTAAAAACTTTCCAGCTAATGGTGACTGAGAAACTCATAAATTTAACAATTTTCTTGAGGTCTCATAAATGCTTCTTCAGCAACAGCGTTGGTGTTTCTCCTGCTTCGTATCAGAAAGAACCGATGATGGACCAAGAGCTATGAATGAACTATCATTCTTAAAGAATACAAATAATACTTCACACGTAAAATTTAAGTGAATATGTTCGACAGTTTTCACAGTGAGTACAAACAGGAAACGCCGCTGTCGAGAGCTCAGCAGGAGGATCAAGACGACAACAAGACTTCCACTGAATGACCCTCGTTCTTTTAGCGCTTCGCATGAATTATAATAATAATAGTAATAATTATAATTATTATTATTATTATTATTATTATTATTATTATTATTATTATAAAGTTGAGAAGCTTAAGATTATACATCAAACGTAATTAGAGGTGCTAAAGTAATTGAAACTCCAGCATCAGAGCGTGGTAAAATGACTTGAAGTTGTCCTGTATTGGAGAGTTGGCCTAGTGTAACTGGGATGCTACTGTTGAGCTACAGTTACTGGAACGTTAATGATTACTCAGCTGCAGCTCCTGAGACCTTGAGAATATTGAGCTACAACTGTACGGAGTCTCAGTAAATGTTGAGCTACAATGAGTGTTGAGCAACACCACCAGACGTGATACTGAAATTTCAACTACATTTTCTTGTATGCTTGTGGGTGTTGAGTTACAGCTCCTGGAACACTAATGAGTGACGAGCTATTATGGATACTTGGAGAGAAATCCAGCATGTTACCTACTGTCTAAGCCTAGTCGAGCACTGAGACAGAATTGTAGGGTCTGGGCTACCTCACTGGTTCACGGGAGTACGTGACGTCATGACTAGCAAGGGAGACTTGCTATAATTATATTATGAATCTATATACTACATAAGTATTATACCTAGCAGACTTAAAGCGTCAGTGCTACACTACACCTTCTGCAACTCTTGTGAGTGTTGATCTACAGTTCGTGGGACACTTGAGTGTTAAACTGTCGTGGGGGTTCGTAAGGAAAAAAAATGGAGTAAGAAATACACATGCTGGATGTCTTAGAGGCGTATAATTAAGTCTTGAGGGGTAGCCCAGGCTTGCCGGTCGAGTCTGCTATGCCTTACGGGAAGCTGAGAATGAACACTGTGGCCTATGGCTCATGTATCAGGGTCTCATAACATCACAGCTAGAAAGGACCGTTACTATAAATAGCTGGGATTATCTGAGTGTATTACTCAGGTACAGAATAACACTACTGACAGCTCGGCGATGCTAACATATAGCATCCATGACATACAGCTAACTTATACACAAGATTGACTGTAGGCAATACGGCTCTGGGCTGATTCTATACAATATCGATGTACACAACAATTGAACATAAGGAGCTATATATAATAATAATTGACTGTGAAAGTTAAGACACTTGTGCAACATCTGGTTATCTTTATTGTAGACGTTTCGCCATCCAGTGGCTTTATCAATACAGATTCTAGGACACAAGTAGAAAACAGAAGAACTATATACAAAAGATGAGGTAATCAGTCCCTCAGCCTTGAAGGTGGTGTTTTGAGCACCGTTGTTGTAGAGATTCTGAAGCACAGGCACGAACGAACGAAAGTTCAGGTAAAATCCCAAATGGGATGAGCAGGGAAGACGGGACAGAAGAATAGTGCTGGAGAGAAGTGTTCTTAGTCGCAGAAATAGAGCCAGGGCTTAACCCAGCAGCGAAGGCGATCGTGGGACAGATATTCAGAAGAGAAATTCAGGCTCTTCTGTTGGGACTCCGGTGGGGTGAGCGGGGAGGAAGGGATAGGCGAAGATTAGTGCTAGAGAGGAGTGTAGAACTGAGCCATGTCTTAACCCAAAAGCTAAGCGAACGTGGGTCAGAGAATGGTACCTGTCAGAGAAGGTACCTGTCAGAGAATCAAAGGTTATTTGTAAATAGGGTTAGGAGCAGGATCATACAAGGAGTAGAAAAGGTTGTGTTGGTTTGTGGGTCTGCGAAGGTCTTCGTCAAGGAGAGAGGTCCAGTAGTCACGTCGTGTCTCAAGTTTGTCTGTCACTGAGCGTCTTCCAGTACAGATTCAGCGCAGGGATGTCTAATTGGGCATGGAGAGACTCACTTGTGGCGAAGTCCTCCCATCTGACATCAAGCACTCAGCACAGCGCCTTGTTCTGGACACGCTGCAGTTTAAGTAAGTTTGTTTTGGCTGCAAGAGAGAGGGCTAGAGGAGAGTAAGTTATCAGAAGACGAATTAGGGATTTATAGAGGTGTAGTTTGGTTCGTTGGGAGGCAAGTTTCGGCTTGTAGAGGCCTGCAAGGGCCTTATTAGCTATTGCACGCCTTGAATGAATGTGCCCGTGTAAGCGAAGAAGGTAGTCAAGATTAACGCCAAGGACAGTGACAGATTGTGTGATGGGGATGTAAGTGCGGGTGTCAGCTGTTCTGAGCTCGACGGGTAATGGAGATTCACGTTTCCTGTAGTTAAAAAATGTAATGCTGGATTTAGCTGCATTGGTTTTGATCCTCCATTTTTGTTCCCAGATGGCTATCCTGTCGACCTCATTTTGTTTTGTGTGTGAGTGTATCTAGATTGGCATGAGTGATAAGTTGTGTAATATCGACTGCATAGGCTAGTGTGTTGGAGTTGTGGTATACAGGTGTTGGAATGTCGTTAGTGTATAAAATGTAGATGGTAGGGGACAGGACAGATCCCTGGGGTACTCCAATATTTAGTGTGAAGTAGTCAGAGTAACAGCCTTGGAATTTGATTCTCATGGTACGGCCGTCTAGGAAGTTGCAGAGGAGTTTACAAGCAGTGAGAGGCAGGTTAAAGTTAGTGCAGAGTTTGTACTTGAGCCCTTCGTGCCAGTGTCAAAAACTTTTTCAACGTCTTTTGCAACCAGGGCTGTCCTGTTACTTTGTTTTGTGTTTATGTGGATGTAGTTGAGAATGATGTTAATGGCATCCTGTGTGGATCTGCGTGTTCTGAAGCAAAACTACGCTGTATAGTCCTTGTGGCTTAGCGCTTCTTTTTGATTATAATAATAATGAAGCAAAACTGGCCATCAGAAAGTAGAGAGTTGTGTTCCAGGAAACTGCGAAGGCGATGGTTCATGAGTTTTTCAAAGAGTTTTCCTAAAGTTTTGAGGAGACTGATAGGGCGATACTTTCTAGGATCTGAGTGGTCTTTTTTGGGTTTAGGAAACAGGATAGCAGTAGCAGCTTTGAAGAGGGAAGGGAAGTATCCAGAGCCAAGGGAGGCATTGAGGAGGTTTGTGTAGGCAGTCATGATAGATTCAGGAAGGTGTTTTAATATAATATGGTTTAGGCCAGAGGCACCAGGAGCCTTGGGAGGAAGGTGTCTGAGGAGAGTTTTAATGTCTGTGTTTGTGAAAGGAGTGTCGAGTTCTTGGGAGGAGGTAAGAGAGCCCAGATGGATGTGGCTATCTGGTGTTGTTTCTTGTGTGTGTGCAGTGTTCCAGTGTTCTATGGTCTGAATGTGTTGAATAACGTTAGGGTGCGGTGGGTGAGGATTGAAGATGTTCTCCCAGATGTGTTTGAAGATGTTAGTAGCAGCCTGTGGGCCTGAGATGTGTGTGTTGTTGTGGGTGATGTGTTTGAATTTGTTGGTGGGAGTTGTGCCTCTGATATTTTTGATAAAGTTCCAGAAGGCTTTAGTGTTTTTAATACACTGTTTGTCTGCTTGTTGTATGAGTTGTGACCAGTGATTATTGTGGTCTTGGTCTAGGCTGTGTAAAATGTTGTTTCTAAGGAAAGTGAGATCTAATCGGACTTGATTAAATCTGTGTGTGTTGTAGAGGAAGCGGTTGTGGTAGCAGATAATTAGTCTTCTTGTTCTGAGTGAGGGTTTGAAGGAATAACGAGTGGTGTGAGTTTTCTTTGGTACTGAGGTGTTCGCTGCTTGTGTAATGGTGTCCTGGATGAGATCAAGTTATGTAGTGATGTCAGCGATAGGTTTGTTGTTATAGTCATAGGTGAGGTTAGTATTGTTTGTGTTGTTTGAAAAGATCCCAGTCAGCGTTCTTGTAGGAGAAGGAAGGTGTGGCTGGGATGAGAATAGGGTTGGAGGAGATGTGTAAGGTGACGGGAATGTGATCAGAGCCTATAATAGGGCCAGGTGATATGCAGTGTTGAAAGAGAGAGCTGGTTCAGTTTGCCAGAATGATATCTGGTTTGCCTTGGCCCGTGTGGTTGTAGGTGTTGAAGTCTGGGCGAGATGAATTAGGTGTTTATGGTTTGTGAAGGTGAGTAATTGATGACCAAGTTGGTTGTTACTGGTGTGATGAAAGGCAGTGTGTTTGGCATTCATGTCAACTAGTAGGTATGTTGGTGTAGTTGAAGACTAAGGAAAGGTCGTGTATGTTGAGCATAGTGCTTGGGCGAGCATAGGTGGTGAAAAAGATAAAGGGACCAAGGTGGGTGTGTATTCTGACCGCAAGACAGTGTTGGTGAATAAAAGGGATTGGGAGAAATTCGTGTTTTATGGAGGAATTGACAAGGATGGCAACCCCATAGTGGGGATCATAGGGGGACTGTAGTGCAGTATAACCATAATGGCAGATACGTTGAGGGGCTTTGAGGCAGGTACTGTTTAGCAAAACAATATCTGGCCTCTCTGCTTCAAGGAGCTTGGCCAGTAGGTGTCTAATTGTATAGTAAGAACGTACATTGAACTGAATAACTTTAAACATGATTTAATGGTTTTGTCTTAGCAAAGTTAATGTCGGGGGAGGAGTTTGGATTAAAGCCCGTGATAGTGGTGCCATCAATGGATGCATGTTTGTAGGTGTTACGGACCCATTTCCAGGAGGGGAGGAAGAGGTGGATCTGTTATGTTCTTTGGTCTGTCAGAAGTTGGAGCAGGTTTATGTTTGAGTGGATTTTGTCTGGGGGGTTGGAGTTGGACCTGGATGAAGTTTTAGTTATGGTGGAGGAGTGGGCGAAAGTAGATGTAGAGGAAGTGGAAGCTTTGGTTGGGGATGAGGAAGTGGGTAAGGAGGTGGGGGAAAGGTCGTAGCAGCAGCAGTAGGGGTGTTGGTGGGAGGGGTAGAAGTAGTGAAGAGGGTTAGGGGAGGAGGAGAGCTGGAGGGTGTAGAAAGTGGGGGGGTGGGAGAGAGGGAGGAGGTAGAGGTTGTAGGGGGCTTAGAAAAGAAGCAGGAAGGAGGGATAATTAAACAGGGAAGATTGTTAGCAGACAAGATTAGGTTAAGGACATGTGAGCAGTCTGATTGGTAAACTTGAGAGATTACCTTTGCAGAGTGGACAGCAGTGGCGAGTTGACAGTTTTGTAGTCTAGTGTGGGTGTAGGTGTAGATGGAGAGGTGTTTGTAGTCTGTGTGTTGGTGTTTGATGTGTGTAGAGTAGGAGAGGTAGACCAAGTGCATGGAGTAACGCAGGCATTGGGGGTAGGGGAGGTAGGTATGGTAGGAGGGGAGGTGCAGGGAAGGGGTTGGGGAGGGAGGGAGGTGCAGGGAAGGGGTTTGGGAGGGAGGGAGGTGCAGGGAAGGGGTTGGGGAGGGAGGGAGTTTGGCTTTCTCTGAGGGAGGAGAGAATGTCTTTTCTAGAAGGGCAGGAATTTGCAACTGCAGTGTGTGACCCGCCACAGTTAGAACATTTAAGGGGGAGGTTGCAAGTGTTCCAGAAGTGGCCAGATGCTGAACATCTGGAGCAGATTTGTGTGGATGTGCATGAGATTTTGTCGTGGCCAAATTTGTAGCATTTCAGACATTGTGTGATGGGGTGAAAGTTTGGAGTGAAGAGTGTGTTTGGAGGAAAGTAGATGGTCTTAGCAAGGATGCCTTGATTGAAGAGTGTAGAGGCATCAGAAGGAGTTGAACAGCGTATTTTGAGGATGGTAGAGTTTTCAGGTCTGTAAATATAAACAGAAACATTGTTCTTAGTACTAATGTCTTTGATTAAATCTTCTTTGTCTGTGTCATAGGCAGTCAGGAGAGAATAGTCTACGCATTTTGCGATCGCTGTGCATTTTGCCATCCAGTGGCTTTATCAATATCTTTTGTATCTTTTGTATATAGTTCTTCTGTTTTTAACTTATGTCCTAGAATCTGTATTGATAAAGCCACTGGATGGCGAACCGTCTACAATAAAGATAACCAGATGCTGCACAAGTGTCTTAACTTTCATCTTGTTGGTATTGTATACCTGACTTGCACAATAATTGACTGTAATGCATTAAATTATGATATATCATTAATCATAATAATTGACAGGATCAATTATGGTATAGTTCAACAAAAGAGATTGAGATAGAGAAAGAGAAGATCAATTGATCTGTATTCATGTGATCTATGGATTCTGAGGAAATATATTTAGAAAGAATAAAATGTTTAACAGAAAAGGCAGACTTGATGCACACAAGTCTTTTGTTCTTAATTCTCAGAATTTGGGGAGAATGCGAACACAAAAAAAAAAAAATGAGCATCAGTAAGTTGACATAGAAGACACACAATTGAATTACTCTATAGGCTATATTATATAACTATAGAGATTATTTACAATTAGCCCCAACTCTGCTAGGGTGAGATTTACATATGTGGAGTGGTCATCATCTCTATGGGGGTCGTCAGTGGTCAGTCGTCACGTGAGGTCACAGACCCTGAGCTGCTTTGGGGATTAGTGTGGACGGTTACAAAGCATGGCTTGCTTCTGCAGTGTTTTAAAAATTGAGGTTGGAGAGTTGAAGGAGGAGGTCTTGCTTCTCCAGGAGGAGATTAGGAGGCTGAAGGTCCACCTCAATGGGTCTGGAAGAGAGTGTGAGGTGGCTGGAGTTGTGGGGAATGAGGCTTCAAGTGAGGTGCAGTCTGTCTCTCGCTGTGAGGAGGCCGTAGTTGGGGAGGTAGCAACGGCTACCAGCAGTGAGGTGCAGTCCAGCACCTGCTACAAGTGGCGAGTGGTTCACAGTAATGGAAGGCGCATCAGAGTAAGGATAGTTAAGAGTGAAGATCTGAAGGTAGGAAATCGCTTCTCTGTTCTTCAGGATGAATGTACTTCAGTGGCCAGTGAAGGTAAGGGTACTACTGCCCCTGCTAATGGAGGTAAGCGCATTCTTGTGGTTGGTGACTCTCAGGTAAGATATATTGACCGTGCTTTTTGTAATAGGAATAAGAAGATGAGAGATAGAGTGTGCTTCCCTGGAGCTGGTGTTGGGGACATTGTCAACAGGCTGGATAATATCATGTCAGGTAATGGGAACAAGCCCATTATCTGTCTCAGTGCTGGTAGAAATGATATTGGGAAGGGTAGGAGAGAAGAGCTGCTAGATAAGTACAGGTCAGCTATAGATTTCATTAAGTCTAAGGGAGGGATCCCAGTCATATTTAGCATCTTGCCTAGAAGGGGAGTAGGAAATGAATGGTTGTCGAGGGCAATTGGTGTAAATTGCTGGCTAGACAGATACTGCAAGGAACTTGCAATCCCATTCATTGACAACTGGAACAACTTTTATGGCAAACATGATATGTTTGCAAGGGATGGGGTACATCTCTCTGGGGCTGGGGTGGTAGCACTTGCAGACTCGATTGAGAAGGCCATTGGTAAAATGCCTATGATTTTAAACTGATGGAAGATAGAGGTATGGGTGTGTGTGGGAAACAAGCAGGTTGCAACACTTGGGTTGGAAACAGTAAATGTATAAAAGGCATTCAGCATGAAGTTATAAATAAAGACAATAGATCAGGTCAGCAAACAAAGGGGGACAGCAGAGGGCAGCAAGGGACTAGCTCCCTTAAGGTTTACTATACTAATAGCAGGAGTGTAAGAAATAAGATAGATGAGCTAAGATTAATTGCAAGTGCAGGAAACATAGATATTATTGCTATAACAGAGACCTGGCTCAATCTGAAAGATAGAGAGATGCCCTCTGAATGTCACATACAAGGCTATAAATTATTCCACACTGACAGGGTCAACAGGAAAGGTGGTGGAGTAGCGATGTATGTCAGAGACAATTTAAATTGTTGTGTTAGACAAGATATTAAATTAGAAGCGTCAGCCACTGAATCTGTTTGGTTACAGCTTCTCGAGGGCCGAGAAAAACTAATTTTGGGTGTGATTTACAGGGCCCCAAATCTTGATAGGGAGTGCAGTAAACTTCTATGGGACGAAATTCGTAAGGCATCTACATACGAAAATGTTGTGCTAATGGGAGATTTCAACTATAGACAGATTGACTGGAGCAATTTGACAGGAAATTTAGAGTCAGGTGACTTTCTTGATACGATCCAGGATTGTTTTTTAAAACAGTTTGTGACAGAGCCAACTAGGGGAAATAACCTCCTTGACTTGGTTCTTGCCAGTAGGGAAACACTAATTAATAATCTTGAGGTTAATGATGAGCTTGGGGAAAGTGATCACAAATCACTCAGTTTTAATATATCATGGAATTCCCCTAATAATGGCAATCAAGTCTCCGTCCCTGACTTTCGCTTGGCTGATTTCATAGGACTGAAAAATTACTTAGGTGGGCTGAACTGGAATGACCTGACTAAGGGTCAGGTAGGTGGTGATGGTTGCCGATATGATGCTTTCCAGGGCATAGTTCTAGCTGCTCAGTCAAATTATGTTCCAAATAGGGAAATCAGATCAAACAAAAATGATCCTAAATGGATGAACAATAGATTAAAATATCTGATTGGTCAAAAGAGAGGCATATATAGGCAAATCAAAAGAGGAGAGGGGCAATTGAGAAATCGATATATTCAGTTAAAGAGAGAAATAAAAAAGGGAATTAGAAAAGCAAAAGGAGATTATGAGGTTAAAGTTGCAAGAGAATCGAAGACTAACCCAAAAGGATTCTTTCAGGTATACAGAAGTAAGATCAGGGACAAGATAGGCCCACTCAAAAGTTCCTCGGGTCAGCTCACTGACAGTGATAAGGAAATGTGTAGAATTTTTAACACATACTTCCTCTCAGTTTTTACACAGGAGGATACCAGCGATATTCCAGTAATGATAAATTATGTAGAACAGGACGATAATAAACTGTGCACTATTAGGGTCACAAGTGACATGGTCCTTAGGCAAATAGATAAATTAAAACCTAACAAATCCCCAGGCCCTGATGAACTGTATGCAAGGGTTCTAAAGGAATGTAAAGAGGAGCTTAGCACACCTTTGGCTAATCTTTTCAACATATCACTACAAACTGGCATGGTGCCAGATAAGTGGAAAAGGGCAAATGTGATACCTATTTTCAAAACAGGTGACAGGTCCTTAGCTTCGAACTATAGACCAATAAGCCTAACCTCCATAGTGGGAAAATTTATGGAATCAATAATTGCCGAGGCAGTTCGTAGCCACCTTGAAAAGCATAAATTAATCAACGAATCTCAGCATGGTTTTACAAAGGGGCGTTCCTGCCTTACGAATTTATTAACTTTTTTCACTAAGGTATTTGAGGAGGTAGATCATGGTAATGAATATGATATTGTGTATATGGACTTCAGTAAGGCTTTTGACAGGGTCCCACATCAGAGACTATTGAGGAAAATTAAAGCACATGGAATAGGAGGAGAAATTTTTTCCTGGATAGAGGCATGGTTGACAAATAGGCAGCAGAGAGTTTGCATAAATGGGGAGAAATCAGAGTGGGGAAGTGTCACGAGCGGTGTTCCACAGGGGTCAGTGTTGGGCCCCCTGCTGTTCACAATCTACATAAACGACATAGATGAGGGCATAAAGAGCGACATCGGCAAGTTTGCCGATGACACCAAAATAGGCCGTCGAATTCATTCTGACGAGGACATTCGAGCACTCCAGGAAGATTTGAATAGACTGATGCAGTGGTCGGAGAAGTGGCAGATGCAGTTTAATATAGACAAATGCAAAGTTCTAAATGTTGGACAGGACAATAATCATGCCACATATAAACTAAATAATGTAGATCTTAATATTACGGATTGCGAAAAAGATTTAGGAGTTCTGGTTAGCAGTAATCTGAAACCAAGACAACAGTGCATAAGTGTTCGCAATAAAGCTTATAGAATCCTTGGCTTCATATCAAGAAGCATAAATAATAGGAGTCCTCAGGTTGTTCTTCAACTCTATACATCCTTGGTTAGGCCTCATTTAGATTATGCTGCACAGTTTTGGTCACCGTATTACAGAATGGATATAAATTCTCTGGAAAATGTACAAAGGAGGATGACAAAGTTGATCCCATGTATCAGAAACCTTCCCTATGAGGATAGACTAAGGGCCCTGAATCTTCACTCTCTAGTAAGACGTAGAATTAGGGGGGATATGATTGAGGTGTATAAATGGAAGACAGGAATAAATAAAGGGGATGTAAATAGTGTGCTGAAAATATCTAGCCTAGACAGGACTCGCAGCAATGGTTTTAAGTTGGAAAAATTCAGATTCAGGAAGGATATAGGAAAGTACTGGTTTGGTAATAGAGTTGTGGATGAGTGGAACAAACTCCCAAGTACCGTTATAGAGGCCAGAACGTTGTGTAGCTTTAAAAATAGGTTGGATAAATACATGAGTAGATGTGGGTGGGTGTGAGTGAGACCTGATAGCTTGTGCTACCAGGTCGGTTGCCGTGTTCCTCCCTTAAGTCAATGTGACCTGACCTGACTAGGTTCGGTGCATTGGCTTAAGCCGGTAGGAGACTTGGACCTGCCTCGCATGGGCCAGTAGGCCTTCTGCAGTGTTCCTTCGTTCTTATGTTCTTATGTTCTTCTTAATGGATTTAAATTAGATAAGTTTAGATTTAGAAAGGACATAGGAAAGTATTGGTTTGGAAATAGGGTAGTTGATGAGTGGAACAGTCTACCTAGTTGGGTTATTGAGGCTAGGACTTTGGGTAGTTTCAAATTTAGGTTGGATAAGTACATGAGTGGGAGGGGTTGGATTTGAGTGGGACTTGCACATCGGAGCTGTTTCTTGGGTTGCATTGAAAATTGGGTTGGTCAAATTTTTGTTAGTGGGATGAATTGTAAAGGACCTGCCTAGTATGGGCCAACAGGCCTGCTGCAGTGTTCCTCCTTTCTTATGTTCTTATGTTCTAATTCTGTTGCAACAGTTAATACATACCATGATTGAGGAGGATCTGAATTGGTATTTACAACTGAAACTTGGGATTCCTCATTACTTGTCGTGTATCTAGGGAATATCGACAATCAGGTTATTTTTCTGGTTGCTAGAGGTAGAGGGTACTGAGCCAGGATTGTCAGAGTCTGCCACATTTGTCTGGATGTTAGGAACCATTAGGATTTCCCACAGGTACAACACTGTTCTGACTGATGTTATTCACTCAGGGCAACCTACAGACTTAATAGAGCATTCAGTGCCTAGTTAAGGTCGACAATGTTTGAGTGCTGAAGGCTCATCTAGTGACTTGTGGATCTTTGTAATTACACCGGATTTACAGTCAAGTTTAGTGAACGTGACGCTGTGACCTTACCTGTTAATGGTCTCCCCTCACCTCCCAAGAGCCACTACTGTGTGGCCATTCTTACAACCTTGAGCAATATAATCTCGTTCAAGATTACATTGCTCAAGAGTGGTATTTGGTTCAGATTATTGGGAGTCAGTACGAGACTACTTACTCAGGGTGTCAGCCACATGTGGTAAGAGGCTGAGAGGTCATGCATTC
This sequence comes from Cherax quadricarinatus, assembly GCF_038502225.1. NCBI lineage: Eukaryota > Metazoa > Arthropoda > Malacostraca > Decapoda > Parastacidae > Cherax > Cherax quadricarinatus. The sequence goes on from NC_091337.1 coordinate 28,232,957, forward strand.
GCTCCACCAGAGACTAAGGGTGCTGGTTTATACAGGCTGGACCAGGCATCAGGTGTCATCAGAGACATCAGAATGGTAAGTAGCCACTACGCTTAGAAGTAATACAGCTTTGTCGAAGGGAAAAGTTCGCATGTTCTAGACCTGGGATGGCTCGGGTCTAAGTGAACTCAACTGATGTGTGATTAATTAGTGTTAGTCATAGTACACACTCTAATTATCAACAACAGTGGTCCTTCAAATCAGATCAGTTCTGTGAACTGGTATGTGACTTTTTGAACCAGCAGTGGTTCCATAGAACTGTCAATGTCTATATCAGACTTCAGTTCTAGGTGAACCAGCAGTTTTAGTAATCTTGACTCCATGAACCAGCGTGGGTTCATGAACCAGTAAGTTTCTCCACGAAATGAACCAACGAACCAGTGAACATTGCATACCATTGATAATCACTGACAGTGTATCCTAATTACATGAATTAGGTAGTCTTTTAGTATTGCAGTGCTAGTCACGGCATTATGCCGCCCCTCCCCCCCGCACATACCAAAACACAAACAAATACCATGAAAAATTATATATACGTGCACACTTACTGAGGTTATAATACATGATTCTGTGTCCTTCATGCTTAATCATGTTCCTCAGTTATGTAGGAAGACTCTCTCACAAATTCTTGAGGGTTTGGGTGGGTACATTATTCCATGCCTCATGTAGAGCAGCCGCGGCGTGGAACTGATCTCCTTGTCAAGTAAACTTTGTATCACTGTTGACCATAGGGACTCAAAAGGGTTTAGGTCTGGGGAATTTCCTGGCCAGTTATTAAAGGCTGAACTAAAGATTTGGTGGTATGACACTGTGAAGGCTTACTCAGCCCTGTAACAACTTCAGTCAGTATTACCAAGGCTGGCTGGCTCCACAGGAAAATTATTGAATAGAAAAAGAAATAATAACAGACAAACAAACACTTTATAATTTAGAAAATATAAAATATAAAACACTTAAATATGAAATATTAATCCTACATTAAAGAAAATGAAAAATGAAAAATATAAATGATAACTGAATTCAACGCTAATATATATATGTAAAACTTGGGTGTCTGGTGTTGGTGACACTGCGTGTTGCTGAAATCGTAGCCGTTGCTGATGATGAGGGGGGGGGGGGTCGCAGGTGTGGGTGACAACCCACTGGCTCGTTCTTCACAGATTTTATAGCCATCAATAATCCATCCAGCTGACAGGAAAGCATGTTCTTTACCACTGCAATGATGAGGGGATATATCCTGCTACATGCATACACAAACAGGTAAGTGGATCAAAAATTTGGGACGTCTCAGAACGTTAGTCCGTCTCTTTCAATTCTACTCATTGATTAGCAGGTGACCCTCTCTGTCCTTTCAAGCTGTAAAGAGAGACAGATTACCCACTGCTTAAGAAATCACTCTCCATGATAATTACAATACCTAAAAGATGTGGTGATTATTAAAACATTTTAACCTGTCAAGACTGAAAGGACTAAGTTAGTTATTGGTCAAAAGTGAAGCTTTCAACCAATAAGTCCACTAAAATATCAGGCGTGTACTTACAGTAGTAATGGGAGCTGCGAGTCGAGTGATTTACTGTTTGAACGGAGCCCCACACGTCACCTTTCGGGGGGGGGGGGAAGAGGGAGGGTAAGGGATAGTGGGAGCTAGACTGACCCTACCTTAACAAGCAGCCGGCAATCAAACTATCACTTTCGGGGAGGGGGAAAAAGAGGGGGGGGAATAGCGGGAGTGGGACTTACCCTACCTTAACAAGTAGCCGGAAATGAAACTATTGTTACTATATACTCCCTCGCTACTCCTATCTATTGAACTTTTCCCTCACACCCCCCCATACCAAGACTTATAGTCAAGGAGTATAAGAAGAATAGGCGAGGAAAAAGTTCAAACATGTGGAAGTCGAGTAAGGCAACAAATCTTCTACTGACTCTCATGACTTAACCAGTCAGAGAAATAATTGGATGAACCATTGATATACACAATATGGAACTTAAAAGCCTGGAGTGCCAATGTCCACCTCAAGAGGCGACTGTTGGTTCCCTTAAAAGTTTCTAGGTATATCAAAGGTTTCTGGTCCGTTTCAAAACTGAATTATTTTCCCAGCAAATGAAATTTAAGTTTGGAGATACCCCACACAAGGGCCAAACATTCCTTTTCTATGGTGGAGTATCTCGTTTCTGCGGGAAGGAGTTTCCGGCTTAGGAAGCATACAGAGAAGGGAGTACCATCTTGGTATTGTAGTAGCACTGCACCTAAGCCAGTATTGGAGGCATCAGTTCTCAAACAAAATGTTTTATTAATATCTGGAATCTTAAGTATAGGGTCTTTCGAGAAGATATTTTTAATCTCGGTAAACTTTTCCCGAGCTACGTCGGAAAGTTCAAGAGGTTCCTTCACAGACTTTTTAAGGAAGTCGGATAAGATGCCTGTAAGATCAGTAAGGTTTGGGATAAACCGTGCATAAAAATTTAAAGAACCAAGAAAGCTATGCATGAGCTTCTTGGTTTTGGGGAATTTAAATTCTAATAAAGCTTTGATCTTACTGGGGAGAGGCTGCAGAGAGTTATTAGAAAGTATCAGTCCAAGATATCAAATCTTGTTATACCCAAGGAAGCATTTCTTTGGCTTGGCAGTGAGGCCATGTGAGCGTAACCTACGCAAAACTGATGTTAATGTTTTGATATGTTCGCCTCACATGGATGTCATTACGTAAATGTTATCAAAATAAACTGAAACATTTGGCATATTACCCAAGACCTTTCTCATCAGACTCACGTAGGTAGCACAGGCAGTTACCAAACCGAAGGGCATAGTTCTATTTTGCATCAGTCCTTGGTGTGTAGGAAAAGCGGTGTACTGCTTAGAAGAAGGATCTAACATTACTTGATGATATGCCTGCGCAATATCAATCTCTGAAAAGACGGAAGCGTCATAAAATTTGTGTAGATCGCTATCTATTAAGGGCATAGGCTCAGCATCCCACCGAGTTATAGCATTAAGGCCTCTGAAGTCAATAGCAAGTCTATATGAATTATCCTCCTTAACCATGAATACTGGTGAGCAATATGCAGATACTGAAGGTTCAATGATCTTTAGTTTTGATAATTTGTCTACCTCTTGGTCAAATGCATCCCTAAGGTGAACTGGAACTGGGTATAATTTCCGTTTGATAGGATTGTCAGTCACTAAGTCAATCTTATGGACTACCGTGGAGGTAACACCTGGAATATCAGTGAAGATGTCTGAAAAGTTACTCACACATTGAAGTAGTTCATGTCTCTTACGGTCTTCCAAAGATTCATTAATATTAATGTTGGTTGCGCCCGAGTGGTCAAGAGTCACCAAGTCATGTAGTTCTTCATCATAGTCTAAGTTAGAGGTGTCACTTACGCACACCTTACATTCTTCAGTTGTTTTATCAAGTTCGTGTGGAAAAACTAAGCCAAAGTTATTAAGTCAATTAACCGAATTTCTTCGGTAATATTTCGTAAGGATGTTGATATGATAAAGCTTAGGTTTCCCCTTGACTTCTATGAGGTAGTCAACTTTCCCACAAATTTTTAATACTTTATATGGACCTTTCCATGCTACTAATAATTTATTTGACTTGATAGGCAAAAGTACCAGGACTTCATCCCCTACTTTAAAACTTCTCCTCTGACTTTTGGAATCAAAATAGGTTTTGTACTGGTCCATTGACAAGTGCAAGTTTTTCGAAACTATGTCAGAGGTCTCCTCAAGTTTGGATCTAAGGTCAAGGAGAAACTGGTAAGAAGACTGAAACTTAGCATTTACCTCCTCATTAGTCCACAAGTCATGAAGGATGGCCAATGGACCTCTGGCCTGTTTACCATAGAGAAGTTCAAAAGGTGAAAACCCCAAAGAGTCACTGTGAACTTCCCTCATGGCAAACAAAGCACAGGGTAGGTAACGATGCCACTCCTTAGGTTTAAGGGAGCAAAGTTTCCTTAAAATGAACTTGAGAATCGAATGCTGGTGCTCAATCCTCCCATTACAGCTGGGATGATAGGGTGTGGTGAAGAGAGGCTTCACTTCCAGAAGTTGGTATAGATGTTGCATTAAGTCAGATGTGAATTGTGTCCCACGGTCATACAAAATTTCTCTAGGAATGCCCACTCTGGAGAAGATGGACAAAAGGGCTTCAGCCACCTCTGTAGTAGTTATGGTCTTCAAGGGTACGGCTTCAGGGAAACTCGAAGCATAATCAACTAATGTTAATATATATCTATGTCTCCCAGATGAAAGTGGAGATAAAGGACCAGCGATGTCAATAGTTACTCTTTCAAAAGGTACCGTAAAGACTGGCATTTTGACCATAGGTACTCGCCTGGAACCTAGGGAGGATGACAGTTTGCAAACTTTACACGATCTACAATAGGTAGTGACATCTGAGGACATTTTTGGCCAAAAATAGGTTTCCCTAATTTTATTTAAGGTTTTACGATGCGAGAAATGTCCGGCCACTGGCAGGTCATGAGCCATTTTAAGAACAGTCTCTCTGCATTGACTAGGAACAACTAAGATGGAATAGTCTATCTCATCTGAATTTAATTTGAATACTGACTTGTACAAGATACCTTTTATATATTCAAATTTATATGAAAAGTTTTTCCTTTGGATAACTTGATTTTGTTTAGCGGCATTATGGCAATTCTGAAGAGAAGGGCAATTACGTTGTAAATTGACAAAAGAGTCCTTCGATATATCTAAAGGCTTGAAGTCAGGGAAAATCAAAGGATGGACAGTAGGAGAAGCCTGGGCTATTGTCTGAGCCCTAGTCAAGACATTTATGGTATCAGGCGATATCTTCACTTTCATCTAACAAGTGAACGGGTGATCCTACTACCTCGCTTACGAGAGTAGCATCACTTGTTTTTAATCCCACATGAATCTCACGAGACATTGTGTCATCTGAGCTTTCGAGGGGCTTCTTCGACTCTGCAGGAAGAGGATCTGAAACACTTATGTCCATCTTTGGTGATGAAAGGTCAACCTCAGAAGGAAGAATGGCACCTTTTACATTACCTATTAGTACGGAGCAAGAAGTGATGGGAGCTACTACGGCTTCAGACCAACCTGTGAACCATTTAGACCTAATGTAACAACGGATGGTAGGAAAAGTGTCTGTACGGCCCAAGTAGTCTGAAAGTATAGCAGAGGAATGAGTTTCTTTAAGATTAGGGAACAGCTTATCAGAAATGACTATACATGTGCATCCAGTGTCTCGTAAAATGGTAGATACATTAAGTCCATTAACTGTTCCTGAACAGAAGAGTGCTTGGTCGTTACAGTCTTTAAAACATCTTCCAACGTTTTGGACCTTTTTTGAAGGACAATCTGGACGTTTATGTCCCTTAACACCACACAAATGACAAACAGGAATGAAAGAAGTCACTTTACTTTCCACTAGAGGCTTTGATTTCTTAAGGTCTGATGAACCCTTGCCCTTACGGTTCGATCCCTTTAGGTATTTATAGGAATTGTGAGCCTCAGCATACAAGTCAGCAGCCTCAGCAACTTCCTCAGCTTTAATCAGGTTACGTTTTCTAATGAATGTTCTTATCTGGTGGTGAAGAGCTGTCAGGAACTGGTCAGCAACCATGAAGTCTCTAAGAGATTCATAACTGTGATCAATTCCTGAACTCTCTATCCAAAAGTCGAACAAACGAAAGTGTTACCTGTAACTGCTGAAAGTTCTGGCCAGGCTGTAAGGTGGCATACCTGAAATCTTTCCTGTAAGAATCTGTGGTTTTCTGATATGCTTTAAGGATTTCCTTCTTCAGTAGGTTATAATTACATATGATATCCTGCAACAAAGTTGCATAGATATTCAAAGCTGTACCAGAAAATAACATTCCTAACCTGGTAGCCCAGGTGTCAGCAGGCCATTCACAGAGGGTAGCAGTATTTTCGAACCTGATAATGTATGAAGTTATGTCTTCCCCCTCTGTGAAGGGAGGTAAATTAGGTGTTGGAATATGTGCACTAGCTGCATGTTGTTCAATTACTCCTTCCTCTAATTGTTGTTGTGTAAAAGTTAACTTTTTATTCTCTAATTCAAGGCGAGATTTTTCGAGCTCGCGATCCTTTTCTCTTTCTGTTATCTCATGTTCTCTATCCTTTGCTCTTTCCTCAAGTTCTCTTAATTTAACTTGTTCCTCAGGTATCTTAGCTTGTTCGTCATGTATTTTAGCTTGTTCCTCACGTTTTCTAGCTCTTTCCTCACGATCAAGTCTATCACGCTCTTTTTTGTCTTCTCGCTCTCTAACTGTCTTTCTTTGCTTTCTCTTTCAATTCTCTCTCTCTCCTTTTTCTCCTTTCTTTCCCTTTCTGTCTCTCTTCTCTCTCAATTCTCTTTCTTTCAATTCGTTCCTGGATCTTAGCACTAATGAAAGATTCTAAATTTTTCCCTGTTATTCCTAACTTACTTCCAGCGTTAATCCAAAACTGGTATTCCTCCATACTTGCAAGAACTTAAATTTACTACCAGGGGGAAAATGAAACGGGTCTCAAAGAAAACGGAGGGTTCAATTCCTGGTCCACTCAAACGGTAAATAAACCAGAGGGCTCGATCCCTGCTTCAAAAAAACAAAATGTATTAATGAAAACGAAGGGTTCCATGCCAGCTCCGAGCAAACAGTAAGTAGAATGGGGTCACTTGACCATCCAATCTTCTCGCCAACAAATCAAGAGTGTCCTACGACAGTTCCCTTGATAAAATAAAGAGCTCAGTGAAACAAATTGTCACTGGAAAATCTCGGGTCCCTCGAGTCTAATCCTCCAAAGTGTTTCAAGCTCGAACAAAAAGGTGGCAGAATTAAATATTATATCTTGCCTGACTTGACTTACAATAAATTGAGACTATGACAATCACCAAATCTTTTAAATACCTGTACAGTAGTCCTACCATAGAGAATGATTACTCATGGCTGGTGGTAACCGTCTGTGGTATGCGGCGTTGAAGTTCCAATGGTAGATTCGAGATGGAATTGAATCTAGATTCAGTAGAGTTGATCCTGGCAAGGTCGCCACTTGTGAAGGCTTACTCAGCCCTGTAACAACTTCAGACAGTATTACCAAGGCTGGCTCCTCCTCAGGAAAATTAATGAATAGAAAAAGAAATAATAACAGACAAACATAAACACTTTATTATGTAGAAAATATAAAATATAAAACACTTAAATATGAAATATTAATCCTACATTAAAGATAACTGATAACTGAATTCAACGCTAATATATATATATATATATATATATATATATATATATATATATATATCTATATATATATATATATATATATATCTATATATAACTTGGGTGTCTGGTGTTGGTGACACTGCGTGTTGTTAAAATCGTAGCCGTTGCTGATGATGATGGGGGGTCGCAGGTGTGGGTGACAACCCACCGGCTCGTTCTTCACAGATTTTATAGCCGTCAATAATCCGTCCAGCTGACAGGAAAGCAGGTTCTTTACCACTGCAATGATGTGGGGTTATATCCTGCTACTTGCATACACAAACAGGTAAGTGGATCAAATATTTGGGACGTCTCAGAACGTTAGTCCGTCTCCTTCAATTCTACTCGTTGATTAGCAGGTGACCCTCTCTGTCCTTTCAAGCTGTAAAGAGAGAGAGATTACCCACTGCTTAAGAAATCACTCTCCTTGATAAGTACAATACCTAAAAGATGTGGTGATCATTAAAACATTTTAACCTATCAAGACTGAAAGGACTAAGTTAATTATTGGTCAAAAGTGAAGCTTTCAACCAATAAGTCCACTAAAATATGATCAGGCGTGTACTTAGTCGTGTTGGGAGCTGCGAGTAGAGTGATTTACTGTTTGACCGGAGCCCCACACGTCACCTTTCGGGGGGGGGGAGAGGGAGGGGAAGGGAGAGCAGGAGCTAGACTGACCCTACCTTAACAAGCAGCCGGCAATCAAACTATCACTTTCCCGGAGGGGGAAAAAGGTGGGGGGGAATAGCAGGAGCAGGACTTACCTTACCTTAACAAGTAGCCAGCAATGAAACTATTGTTAATACACACTCCCTCGCTACTCCTATCTATTGAACTTTTCCCTCACAGACATGGTGCACTGTCCTGCATAAAAACCATAGCCCCACACTTGTCAAATACCTCAGGTAAATTGTCACACAAAAACTCCAGGTAATTATGCTGGTTTATATACTGGTTTTTGGGAAGCACAGTGAGTTCACCAACACTGTGAGCACTGAAACACCCCCCCCTACCATGAGCGAGTCTGGGTGTTTGGTGGTCCCACAGGTGTAGCGTGGGTCTAGCAGGTCACTACATCTGGGCCGGTACACATGTCCTCCATGGTTACAGGTGATGGTGAATTTTGCTTCATCACTCCAAAGTACTTCAGACTACTGTTGATGATTCCAGTGAAGATATTTTTTTGCATAATCCAGCATATGTTTCTTCTGTGGCTTGGAAAGGATAGTTTCTTAACCTGGTGGTGAGTACTGTGGCCCAGTTCTGACAAATGTCTGCTAACAGTTCTTACAGACTCCTCTGAGAGAAGATGTGGGTTCTTTTCTTTCAATTCTCTAGCAGTTATCTTAGGTGTACTCTTTAACTGCTTCTTTAACACAGTTAAGGTACGAACAGATGTCTTCGAGGGCCAGGCCGAGGTTTAGCAGATGGTAACTCGACACCGCCACCGGCCTTGAAACGTTGCACCCAGTTCTTCACTGAATGCTCACACACATCAACATTCTTCACTATTTCTTTCGTCTGGTGCCCAGCTTTGTGAAGCCCTATGATTTGAGCTATAGTTTCAGATGTTAAAGACTTCCTTTTATTCATAATCAAACATGATTAGCCCCGAAATCAAAGGGAACACTAGACCAAAGATGGGGTGGATGAGAGAGAAAAGTGAAACACTTCCTCTCACCATGGCAGCCACGTGAGCACTGAGGAGTCACTGTAGAGTGTGGCAGCAGGCCGTGATGTTATGCTGCTACCCGACATAATGCACTGACGAACCCCCCCCCCTGTATGATAGGCCTTTGATTTTCGTCACTGTATTATGCCATGGCACTCACCCGGAATAATGCCATGACTAGCACTGCAATTGTTAAACAGTGTGTAATTTGCATGTGTGTACAATAGGCGTGTCAGTTTGATCGCTCTGTCTTTGGGTGTGTGGGAGTCATCCTTCCACTTGTAACCATCTTTGTAGTCACTTGAGATGGGTGGTAACCCGCCACTTCTTATGTGTTATGAGGGAGGCCTAACCCTGACGTGAGTGTCATGTGATCAGCCCCGACGTTGTTACTCTGCTGAGTGTCCACTCTGCAAGGGGTAAGCAGTCAAACTTTCCCTGACGTGGTTTATTTACAAACCCTCCTGACCACATAGGCCAGCTTAGTACCCACTGACCCACATTTCTCTCCTGAAAGATTTTAACACACTGGATCCACCCATTACCCAAGTAATAGTCTGGTAATTAGTGTCATTATCAACCTAGATGGGAGTATAGGTTGTAACCTTAACCTACTGAACCTACCCTATATACTTCCCCAGTCATATATGGGGAAAAACCCCTCCACCAGTGCCACTACCCTCCCCACTAACATCCTACACAGCCCACCTATTTTTACCTTCCCCAGATCCCGAGCCAACACCAGAGCCCTCAAAACAGTTTCAAACTCGGGCAACTCTACCCCAAAATACATACGTTTCAATCTACTCTGTATCTTGACCAACCCCCCCCCCACCCACCTACCCCCTCCCTCATCACTTCCCTCTTAATGAAGATACATTTAACCCTCCGCTTTAAATCCATCAAACCCAACCCCTACCCTGACGCACAGGTAACATTACCACATCCCTTTTAAGCCAATCACAGCCCGAACCCCACAAGAATTTAAAAACCCGTCTATTTGCAATTGCCGTCCCAGTTAAAGGGAACATGGCTGCCACGTGCCAAACCTTACTATACAATAAGACGTTAATAACAATGACATGCTGCACAAGGGTCAAATGATAAGGCAGCAATGCTCCCAAGCGACCCAGAATCCTGTCTACCAACCTTAACTGAGTTTTCCACACGTGCAACATCCAGATCATCTGCATAGATTAGACCACAAATTTTTAGTGAAGTCACCCACTTCGTCACAACTACACTACCCCACTCGACCCTCCCCACCCAAGCTCCTAACCCCATGACCATGGGCTTCTCTGAATTCACTCTCATACCGGTTGCACCTGCAAACATGTTGACTACCCCATCTAAGGTGTCCATTGACATCCCCTTCCTAACCAGAACAGTAGTATCATCTACATACCCTATTAGAACTGGCCAAACCCTCCCAACTCCACACCCTTCTCCCTCACTAATGCCCATTTGCTGCTCCACCATTCTATAAAAGGGGTCCTGTATGCACGCAAACAAAAGCTGTGACATAGGACACCCTGTCTAAGTCCCCTACCCATTACAATCCTACCCCCCCAATCTTCCATTAATCTGTACCCTCGCCGTTGCCCCACGATATAATGCATCTACCCATCCCACTATTTCTTCCCCAAAACCCTGTCCCCTAAGGATAGCTCTCAATGCTTCTCGCTCCACTCTATCATATGCTCCTTGCCAGTCTAGAGCAACCAAGCTCCCCCTCTTCCCCCTATTTTTTCTTCCACGAAATCCCGTAGTAACCCATGCCCCTCCACCATAGACCTCCCTGGCAACCTAAACTGAGTTCTCGATACAACCCGCCCTACTACGCACTTGAACCTATTTCCTAAAATCTTAGCAAACAACTTATAATCCATGCATAACAACGATATTGCCTGGTAGTCCCTAAGGGTATGCTGTCCCTAACCCTTCGGTACCAAGACTACTATAGCTGTTGCCTGCTTTTCTCCCAACTTGCCCCTCTCCTTCATCAAACTTAATAACCTTACCAAAAACTCCTTCATTAGATCCCAGTGCTGTTGATAAAACTCTGCCAGTAGTCCATCGATTCCCGGTGCTTTGCCCTTTCGCATTTCACTTAAAGCTCTCCATATTTCCTCCTCAGTTATTTCCCCACCTAGTGCTTCCCTATCACTGTTTCCCAACCGACATATCACACTCCCACACACCTGTTCTAAATCCCCAGCTCCTACCCCTTCCTCTTGCCAATACTGCTCATACCACTTAGCCGCAAATACCCCCATCCCATCTGTAGTTTGTATAACCTGACCCACCCTATACCCACCCACCGACTCATGAACCTCCAACCATGGAATAGCTATTGCCCACTGTCGTTGTTTTTGCCTACGCAATACACACGATGGCCTATCTCCCCATAACACCTCCTCCACCCCCGCCATTACTCTCACTGCTTGGAACCTCTCGTCCTGGATTTCGCGCAACCTCCCCTTAATTACCACAATGTCGTCTATAGGGTAAGTACCCTCCACCACCCCCCTTACATAACAACCCCTTAACCTGTCCTCCAAATAGTTAATGAACCCATATTTTAAAGAATTGATCCGTTTCCCTTCCCGCACGTAATAATGCCGAATCCGTTCCTTAGCCACACCATCCCACCATGTCACGACATCCTCCACCCCTTTTACCTCCTCACTTAACCCCTCCCACAGTGCTGTAAAACCCTCCAACCCCTCCTCATCTTCTAACACACTCATATTTAACTTCCAGTATCCCCTAGAGATACTAGCTAATGACTCCCACTCCACCTCTGCCACTACCGCCTGATGATCTGAAAAAGCTACTTCTATTGTATGGAAAAACTTTGACAAAACCCCGTGAGATATGTACAACCTATCTAACCTAGCCGCGTAACCTCTCCTCATGAAAGTATGCTCTACCTCCCACGCACCCCCACCTACCACATCCCTCAACTGAACATCCACCAACAGATTTCGTAAGGCTGCCAACATGTGCTCCGCCCTTTGTGGTTCCACATCAGCCCTCCTAATTACACAATTCCAGTCCCCACCAACGATGGCCACCACAGGTAAACCATGTAAGGCGAAAACTAGATAATCACATACAAAATCCCACTTTACTTTCATATCGTTTTCTGCTGGCGCATACACACAAAGGTTACCCTCTGCCCTATCCACACGCAACACCCTCCCCCCCTCCCCCTCCCCCCTCACTTTGTATCAACACAAACGGGCTCGCCTCCTTTATCAATAAACCAACACCACCTTTCAAACGTGCAGATGGAAGACTCAAAACCTTAAACCCTGCTTCCTCTAGCACTCTTCCTTCCCTGAAATTATGCTCCTGTAGAAATACGACGTCCACTCTATATTTACACAGGAGCATACGAAAACATTCCCTCTTCACTCTATTACACAGTCCATTCACATTCACAGTCATACACCTAAGGCCTTCTTAAAATTTCCAACTCTTCCTCCTCTCATCCTTCCCAGGGCCACCTGCCCCAGGGTCAACACATGATTTTGCACCATCCACCCCACCCCCCTTATTTCGATGCCTCTTATCCTGGCTACCTCGAGAATACTCATCCTTCCTCCCAGACCTCTGCGCCGGCATCAGGACGTCATGTGAGTCTGACGCCGCCGCTCTCTTCCTCGGGATGCCCTCCACCGCCATGCTGTCTTCCGAGGATTCCTCACAATGAACTTCAACCTTCACTGTTTCATGTTGCACAGAGCACGGTGACTCCTCTCTGTGCCTGCTGACCTCCTCCTTCCTATGCACGTCCCGTCACTCCTTGCAACGCAGTGACGGTCTCCCGTACAGGGACGCCATCCTGCCCAGATGGAATTAAAGTCTTCAAAACCTCGTCCAGCTCTTCCTCCAGCGCCTTCACCTGCTGCACAAGTACTTCCTCCCCATCACCGGCAAAATGGCCATTTCTGGCCCTACACAATTCTTGGCACGCCCATCATTCACCACAATGGTATCTTCAACTATGTCACTCCACAGACGGCCACTCACTCGTTTGCCCGTGGGACTCTCCACGACGGCATCCACACCTGTAACTGGTGCTCCAACAGTCTACACCATCCCCCTCTGTTGCACACACATAGCCGCCATGTGATCGTACTCCCCACACAGCCTGCACGTACATCGTTGCCAAGCATAAGATACAAGAATCTGGGTCCGGAATTCCTTCATCACAATGTAAGATGGGATTGGATGCCTCAGAGTTATTTTGAGGGAGAATGTACCCTCCGGATTGCCTTGGATTGCCAGATGCACGGTACAATACGCCTCAAACACGTTCCTTATGTCAGCCTCGTCAGCCTCGAAGGGGACGTTGCGCAACTTCACCCACGTAAAATGCCGAGAGACGTCTATGAGACGAACTCTTACAGCCGGGGTTGCATCTAGACTCACATTCTGGAATTTGTTCACCAACGACTCGTACACAGCCGTCGAATTCAACTTAACGAAGATTCTGTAGGCCCCATTCAGGGCTACACCATATACCTCGTCGTCCTGTATTCCGTATGTCTCTCTGATGATCGTCGGCAGCAACATTTGTGCCGTAGAGGGGGAAATCGCCCCACGAAGCAGCTCAACGCCCACAGTATTCACTCTACGCCGTACACTCAGCGCCATGTTGTTGCTATGAGAGCTCACCTAAAATCAGCAGAGGGGTGCAGAGCACAACCGCGCTCCACCGCAGTCAGGCAGCGAATGACAATGAACACTAGTAGGTTGGTGATGCATCTAGACCCCAGATGCATCACCAACCTTCTAGTGTTGGTCTAGATACGTTTGCAACCTCCTATCATTGCTCTAGATGCACCACCAACCTCCTGGTGTTGTTCCAGATGCACAAGCAGCCAGCCTGTTGTCACTTTATTTAGATAACTATCAGTTCATTGACTAATAGTGATTAGAGTGAGGTGACAAGTATCACAAATCGTCAGAGGAGTAGAGGGCTGAACGGTTACCTGTGTGGCCTACCAGTCATACATACATAGCGGGTGTGGAAATTTATTGAAATCGAGAAATCCCTCAGGGCCATTGTAACAAGCAGTAGAGACCTTTAGAATCCACGCTGACAAAAATATGCAGTGGAAGTCATGAGTCAGCAAATTATTATTGATATGTTTACACTAATTTGGTAGATTATAGGGTTTAGGTAGAATTAAAAAGTTTTTTTTTTATTATTATCACACTGGCCGATTCCCACCAAGGCAGGGTGGCCCGAAAAAGAAAAACTTTCACCATCATTCACTCCATCACTGTCTTGCCAGAAGGGTGCTTTACACTACAGTTTTTAAACTGCAACATTAACACCCCTCCTTCAGAGTGCAGGCACTGTACTTCCCATCTCCAGGACTCAAGTCCGGCCTGCCGGTTTCCCTGAATCCCTTCATAAATGTTACTTTGCTCACACTCCAACAGCACGTCAAGTATTAAAAACCATTTGTCTCCATTCACTCCTATCAAACACGCTCACGCATGCCTGCTGGAAGTCCAAGCCCCTCACACACAAAACCTCCTTTACCCCCTCCCTCCAACCCTTCCTAGGCCGACCCCTACCCCGCCTTCCTTCCACTACAGACTGATACACTCTTGAAGTCATTCTGTTTCGCTCCATTCTCTCTACATGTCCGAACCACCTCAACAACCCTTCCTCAGCCCTCTGGACAACAGTTTTGGTAATCCCGCACCTCCTCCTAACTTCCAAACTACGAATTCTCTGCATTATATTCACACCACACATTGCCCTCAGACATGACATCTCCACTGCCTCCAGCCTTCTCCTCGCTGCAACATTCATCACCCACGCTTCACACCCATATAAGAGCGTTGGTAAAACTATACTCTCATACATTCCCCTCTTTGCCTCCAAGGACAAAGTTCTTTGTCTCCACAGACTCCTAAGTGCACCACTCACTCTTTTTCCCTCATCAATTCTATGATTCACCTCATCTTTCATAGACCCATCCGCTGACACGTCCACTCCCAAATATCTGAATACGTTCACCTCCTCCATACTCTCTCCCTCCAATCTGATATTCAATCTTTCATCACCTAATCTTTTTGTTATCCTCATAACCTTACTCTTTCCTGTATTCACCTTTAATTTTCTTCTTTTGCACACCCTACCAAATTCATCCACCAATCTCTGCAACTTCTCTTCAGAATCTCCCAAGAGCACAGTGTCATCAGCAAAGAGCAGCTGTGACAACTCCCACTTTGTGTGTGATTCTTTATCTTTTAACTCCACGCCTCTTGCCAAGACCCTCGCATTTACTTCTCTTACAACCCCATCTATAAATATATTAAACAACCACGGTGACATCACACATCCTTGTCTAAGGCCTACTTTTACTGGGAAAAAATTTCCCTCTTTCCTACATACTCTAACTTGAGCCTCACTATCCTCGTAAAAACTCTTCACTGCTTTCAGTAACCTACCTCCTACACCATACACTTGCAACATCTGCCACATTGCCCCCCTATCCACCCTGTCATACGCCTTTTCCAAATCCATAAATGCCACAAAGACCTCTTTAGCCTTATCTAAATACTGTTCACTTATATGTTTCACTGTAAACACCTGGTCCACACACCCCCTACCTTTCCTAAAGCCTCCTTGTTCATCTGCTATCCTATTCTCCGTCTTACTCTTAATTCTTTCAATTATAACTCTACCATTCACTTTACCAGGTACACTCAACAGACTTATCCCCCTATAATTTTTGCACTCTCTTTTATCCCCTTTGCCTTTATACAAAGGAACTATGCATGCTCTCTGCCAATCCCTAGGTACCTTACCCTCTTCCATACATTTATTAAATAATTGCACCAACCACTCCAAAACTATATCCCCACCTGCTTTTAACATTTCTATCTTTATCCCATCAATCCCGGCTGCCTTACCCCCTTTCATTTTACCTACTGCCTCACGAACTTCCCCCACACTCACAACTGGCTCTTCCTCACTCCTACAAGATGTTATTCCTCCTTGCCCTATACACGAAATCACAGCTTCCCTATCTTCATCAACATTTAACAATTCCTCAAAATATTCCCTCCATCTTCCCAATACCTCTAACTCTCCATTTAATAACTCTCCTCTCCTATTTTTAACTGACAAATCCATTTGTTCTCTAGGCTTTCTTAACTTGTTAATCTCACTCCAAAACTTTTTCTTATTTTCAACAAAATTTGTTGATAACATCTCACCCACTCTCTCATTTGCTCTCTTTTTACATTGCTTCACCACTCTCTTAACTTCTCTCTTTTTCTCCATATACTCTTCCCTCCTTGCATCACTTCTACTTTGTAAAAACTTCTCATATGCTAACTTTTTCTCCCTTACTACTCTCTTTACATCATCATTCCACCAATCGCTCCTCTTCCCTCCTGCACCCACTTTCCTGTAACCACAAACTTCTGCTGAACACTCTAACACTACATTTTTAAACCTACCCCATACCTCTTCGACCCCATTGCCTATGCTCTCATTAGCCCATCTATCCTCCAATAGCTGTTTATATCTTACCCTAACTGCCTCCTCTTTTAGTTTATAAACCTTCACCTCTCTCTTCCCTGATGCTTCTATTCTCCTTGTATCCCATCTACCTTTTACTCTCAGTGTAGCTACAACTAGAAAGTGATCTGATATATCTGTGGCCCCTCTATAAACATGTACATCCTAAAGTCTACTCAACAGTCTTTTATCTACCAATACATAATCCAACAAACTACTGTCATTTCGCCCTACATCATATCGTGTATACTTATTTATCCTCTTTTTCTTAAAATATGTATTACCTATAACTAAACCCCTTTCTATACAAAGTTCAATCAAAGGACTCCCATTATCATTTACACCTGGCACCCCAAACTTACCTACCACACCCTCTCTAAAAGTTTCTCCTACTTTAGCATTCAAGTCCCCTACCACAATTACTCTCTCACTTGGTTCAAAGGCTCCTATACATTCACTTAACATCTCCCAAAATCTCTCTCTCTCCTCTGCATTCCTCTCTTCTCCAGGTGCATACACGCTTATTATGACCCACTTCTCGCATCCAACCTTTACTTTAATCCACATAATTCTTGAATTTACACATTCATATTCTCTTTTCTCCTTCCATAACTGATCATTTAACATTACTGCTACCCCTTCCTTTGCTCTAACTCTCTCAGATACTCCAGATTTAATCCCATTTATTTCCCCCCACTGAAACTCTCCTACCCCCTTCAGCTTTGTTTCGCTTAGGGCCAGGACATCCAACTTCTTTTCATTCATAACATCAACAATCATCTGTTTCTTGTCATCCGCACTACATCCACGCACATTTAAGCAACCCAGTTTTATAAAGTTTTTCTTCTTCTCTTTTTTAGTAATTGTATACAGGAGAAGGGGTTACTAGCCCATTGCTCCCGGCATTTTAGTCGCCTCATACGACACGCATGGCTTACGGAGGAAAGATTCTTTTCCACTTCCCCATGGACAATAGAAGAAATAAAAAAGAACAAGAGCTATTTAGAAAAAGGAGAAAAACCTAGATGTATGTACGTATATATATATATGCATGTGCGTGTCTGTGAAGTGTGACCAAAGTGTAAGTAGGAGTAGCAAGATATCCCTGTTATCTTAGCGTGTTTATGAGACAGAAAAAGAAACCAGCAATCCTACCATCATGCAAAACAGTTACAGGTTTTTGTTTCACAGTCATCTGGCAGGACGGTAGTACTTCCCTGGGTGGGTGCTGTCTACCTATAATATGTAATTTTAATGTGTTTGCATTAGATAGAAATGAGTAGGGAAAAATAGATGTGTAGAGACAGCGGTCCTCCAACAAACTAGAGGAGTTAGAGGGACGCTGGTAACCATCTTATAGGCAAGGAGTTGAGAGCGCTCCGTTACAAGTTTCTATATCTTGAGTCCCACATGGATTCGCAGCATTGCCTGGCAGTTAATAACGAATTTGTGGATACAAATTTCTGCACCAGACCTAATGGTGATACTATTACTGTATTTAACCCTTAGTCACGTGGCCACAGTGCTGGGTGGGGAAATCAGAGATAGTTAACTTACGGTTAATAAGCGTGCCCATGACCAACTCTCAGGCAATTTGTAATATATTTTTACTAAAGTTTACAGTTTCTTTTTTTTACTCATGAAAGTGTTGTACAAGTTACTTGTGAAACTGAGCCGATAGGAGTCTTGGGGGACGGTGTCAACAGTTCTTGCTACAGAGACCTTCTCACAAGGAGGTAGATATTAAACACATTTTCATAGCGGGTGCTGTTACCTCTGAACAGTGAGTAAAGACGTCAGCCTTATCGGGTGTCTCGCTGGTAATAGCACCCCAGTCACATAGGAAGCAAATTTTGACAACTTACAGTACTTGCTGATCCCTTACCAAGTCGTCTCTAGACAAGAAGTCAATTTTGGACGAATAGAGTAAAGAGTCCAAGACTGGAGTTTTAAGAATCCGAGAGTCGGAGTCTGCAGGTTCCTTAAAAAGAACATCTATTCTTAATCCCACTGGGATGGGGGAGCCTCAGAACCCATGGGAGCTTGGGAGCTCCGAGCCATGGCCTTGGTCATGATGTTTAAGGGAAATATAGTAGGCCCCTCTTTACGCCCATCAACAGCATAATTGTCGGCGGTGGGATTATCAAAAACCAATGGCTCTTTGGGTATGCCTTGACTTTCTAAATAATTGCCCAGGAGTAACTCTACTTTACTAATGGGGAACAATACGGAATACAGATTGTTCACTAAGAAACTAACATTGTCGATGAGATATCATGTAGTGATGCCAGGCGTGATGTGAGAGATGTCATGGGATGACATCGAGAGGTGACATCAGGGCAGACGTCCAGGGTGACATTGGGAGGTAATGTTATCGGGTGACATCGTGAGGTGACGTTGAGGTAGAAGTCCTGGGGTGACGCCGGGCAGACGTCCAGGGTGACGTTGGTTAGACCCTTGGTGACGTTGGGGAGAAGTCCTGGAGTGACGTCAGGCAGCAAGGTTATATCAGGGCTGATGTCAGGCAATAGTGACATTCCAAGGTAGCATTAGGCATCATGGTGACGTCGGGGGTAATGTCAGGCAACATTCCCAGAGTGACATGAGGTGACGTTAGGCAACGTCCTGGAGTGACGTCGGAAGGTGCCGTCATGGGTGACGTCGAACAATGATGACGTCGGGGGTGACGTCATGAGCGATGCCAGGCAGCAGACAACAGCATGTGGCTTTGGACATTTGGCTTGGTAACCTCACGTGGCTCGCTCCATGTGGCTTGTAGATCCACGTGGCTTTATCCACAAGTGGCTCTGAGTGACCTCGGGCGCTTGGATACACAGCTCTGGCGAGAATTCACATTAAATTCAGTTAGAAAACAGCAGAGAGGCAGTGAGTAGCATAGTGGTGTATGGTGGTGTGAGATGAGCGTGGGTGAAGTTAGAACACCACTCCTCCCTCCCCTACCCACAAATGCATGGAGAAACAACCACACTAGATGTTGAGCACCACACAACTCACCACTGACTTGCTGAAATAGCCGTGTTGGGCTGAACAACAACAGCAGAAACATACAGGTGACACTGAAGACGTGACTTGAACAGCGTGGGATGCTGTGAAAACCTAGGTGACGCCACGAAGATTTCTCCAGGAAAATTCAGCAATTTTCAGCCTGGATCCTGCTGATCCTGTGTCTGAATGATGAAACTTGCAGACACGACTACAGGACAACTCTTAGAGAAATGGATGCTGCTTGTAGGAGGCGATGAACTAGTCAACATGTTCATGCTTCTTCCTCCCTCTCTCTGGGTAACACTGCTGCTACCAGTGCTTGCCACCATTTATCATCGTTAAAAATGGAGGGTGTGTACTCAAGGTGATCAGTGATATGGATCTTCAGTGGCTTGTTACTTTATTTTCGTTCTTGTACACAGGCAGTGTGTTTAAGCTGCCCAGGCCCGGAGGGCCATACCCGTGAGAGAGTGACAGAGTAAACCTTGTTGTTTGAGTGATGTCAGCTGTCACAGTGAGAAAGGGTAAGTATGGTGAGGCCTAGAGTTGGCAGGCCTAGAGTTGGCAGGCCTAGAGTTGGCAGGCCTAGAGTTGGCAGGCCTAGAGTTGGCAGGCCTAGAGTTGGCAACATTAGTGCCGCGAAATATGAACCCAACTAGGTATACACAAAGCTCAGCGATAGACTATAATGTGCATTTGCCCTCACCTGCAATATGCAGGTATGTACACTATATACAGACAGAATAATAAGCGTACACAGTGGCAGATGGCAGAGCAGAAGCCAGAGAGAGTGTACCGTGTAGGTAAAGGTCTTCCAATGCTTACTGCAAGTGAACCACGCAGTTTCAGCTTTGGCGGACTTCCATGTGATTTCTCAATGAACCAAGGTACTGATTTAACGACAAGCAACTTATCGACTGTTAAACCTTTAGCACCCTATATGGGAGTGTAACATACGGCGAATAAATTGTAACATACTCTCTGCATACCACACCCCCACCCCAAAAGGGGTCTAATAGCCTGGACCAGGCCTCCAACTCCATGGGTAGCGAGCCCCCATGGCACTGAACAATAAAGGAACCACCTTTCCTTTGAACCATCCAACTCATTAGATAGAGCTCAACTTCTCTCGAGACTCAGTCTTACTCTATCCTAGAGCGAGACAGCAGAGAGTAGGGCTAACATGGTTCAAGACACCTGTAGATACCTTAAAACAAAAGACCCACCAACATAATTTTAAAAAACATTTAAAAAGGAGTAAAAAAAGAGCTAGGCTACCCATATGGTCCCTAACCCATCCTAACCTAAATTAAACACGGAAGAGTGCATCAGCCAGCCCAATGTCTTTGCCGGAAATATGTACGACTCTAATGTTACAGGCTTGCAGCCTGAGACTCCATCTCAACAGATGTGTGTTGTGGTTTTCCATGGTGTTGTAGAGGAGTGGGTTGTGATCGCTGTAGACTATGACCACCTGGGACGACTGCTCCACGTTGACCTCGAAAGGTTCCAGTGCAAGTATTGGGCTTTGCGTGCCCTAAGCATTCTATGGAGGAGGAGCTTAGACATGGGTGAAATTCCACAGTCACTTAAAACAACGGATATACCCCCACTCCATAAAGATGGCAGCAAGGCATTAGCTAAGAACTATAGACCAATAGCTCTAACGTGCCACATAAAAATCTTTGAAAGAGTACCAAGAAGCATAACTGCAAACCATTTGGATTCCCAAAAACTGCACAATCCAAGGCAAAAATGGGTTTAGACCTGGTTGCTCGTTCCTCTCGCAACTACTGGATCATTATGATATGGTCTTGCATGCACTGAAAGAAAAACAATGCAGATGCAATATACATAGGATTTGCAAATGCCATTGGCAAGTGCGATTATGGTGTAATAGCGCAAAAAAGTGCATGCTAAAGCGATAACTGGCAAAGTGATGAGATGGATCTTCAACTTAATAACCAATCGAACCCAAAGAGTAGTGGTAAACAGAGTTAAATCAGAAGCTGCCATTCTGAAAAGCTCTGTTTCACAAGGCACAATACTCGCTCCCATCCTGTTCCTCATCCTCATATCAGACATAGACAGAGATGTAATCCACAGCACCGTGTCATTCTTTGCAGACGATGCTAGGATCTGCATGAGGCTGTCATCTATTGAGGACACTGTTAACCTCAAAGTTTACAATGGACAATGGAGAACAATATGATGATCAATAAAGACAAATTCCAACTACTACGTTATGGAAAACTGTAGGAGATAATTAAAACTGAGTATACTACAAATTCTAATCATGCAATAAAGCGAAATAATAATGTGAAGGACCTGGGAGTGGTAATGTCTGAGGATCTCACTTTCAAGGCTCACAACAGTGCCACGATCACAACTGCGAAGAAAATGTAGGATGGATAATGAGAACGTTCAAGACAAGAGATGGCAAGCCAATGATGATCCTTTTTAAATCACTTGTTCTCTCTAGGCTGGAATACTGCTGTACATTAACATCTCCATTCAAAGCAGGTGAAATTGCAGATCTAGAGAATGTAGAAAAACCTTTACTGCACATTTAAGTTCTCTCAAACACCTAGGAATGCTTAGCAATACTTGTACTCACTGGAACACAGGCGAGAGAGATATATCATAATCTACACTTAAAAAATCATAGAAGGAATGGATCCTAAGCCGCATACATAAATCATTCCTTACGAAAACAAAAGGCTGGGCAGGCGATGCAAAGTACCCCCAATGAAAAGTAGGGTTTGCGTTAGTACACTAAGACTGTTCAGCAGCCTCCCACCATGCATAAGGGGAATTACCAATAGACCCCTGGCTGCCTTCAAGAGGGAGCTGGACAGATAGTTTAAGTCTGTGTCGGATCAGCCGGGCTGTGGTTCGTATGTTGGAGTATGTGCGGTCAGCAGTAACAGCCTGGTTAATCAGACCCTGATTCACCGGGAGGCCTGGTCGCGGATCGGGCCGTGAGGGCGTTGGTAGGTAAGACACATAGGCAACATTTAGGCAACTTTATTCCGAAACAACCACAACAGGGCGTTGATCCCTGGAATACCCTTCAGGTAGACTCCAGGTAGCTTCTGGCACACTGATGAGTTCTGAACGGAAGCTTTTGTATACTCTCAGTATTAAGTTACAACTCCTGGGGCTGTTGTGAGCTGCAGCTCCTGGGACGCAAGTGAGTGTTGAGCGAAATCTCATGGAACACATGAGTTACATCTCCAAGGGTACATTGTGATTCAAATTGCATCTCTTGGGACACAAGCAAATGTTGAGCTAAAACTCCTGTGACACTTATGAGTGATGAATTACAGCTCTTGGGTCATTCTGTTAGCTGAATTTGTTCCTAAGACTCTTGTCAATTCCAAGATTCAGACTCTTTTTCATTACATAAGAACATAATGGAGGAACACTGCAGAAGGCCTACTGGCCCATGCAAAGCAGGTCCTTATCAAAACCACCCCTATCCTACAGCTCCTGGGATGCTAATGTGAGTTGAGGTACAGCTCCTTGAACGTTATTAGTGCCGAGCTACAGCTCTTGGGACATCTGTGGATGTTGAACCTCAACTTCTGAGACGATTATAGGTTTTGAGACATAACTTCTTAGATGTTCTGAAAGTTGAGTTACAGCTGCTGAGACGCTCTGAGAGTTGAACTGCAGCTGATGGAACGCTCTGAGTGTAGAGCTACAGTTCCTAGGATGCATGTAAATGTTGAACTACAGCTCGTGGGATGCATGTAAATGTTGAGTTACAGCTCTTCAAGCGCATGTGTAATCGTGGTGCAAATGTTACGTGAAGTGCAAGTGTCGTGCTGGTGAAGATGTGGTGCTGCAGGTGTCGTGGAGGTGGTGCAAATGTTGAGGTAACATGTGTGGTGGTGGTGCAGATGTTGTGGTAGAGTAGGTGTCGTGGAGATGATGTTGGAGTGGTGTAGATGATGATGGAGTGGTGTAGATGTTGTGGGAGTTTAGATGTAGTGGTGGTGTACGTGTCGTGAAGGTGGTGCACGTGTCGTGAAGGTGGTGCACGTGTCGTGAAGGTGGTGCACGTGTCGTGAAGGTGGTGCACGTGTCGTGAAGGTGGTGCACGTGTCGTGAAGGTGGTGCACGTGTCGTGAAGGTGGTGCACGTGTCGTGAAGGTGGTGCACGTGTCGTGAAGGTGGTGCACGTGTCGAGAAGGTGGTGCAGATGTTATGGTGGTGCAGATGCTGTGGGGTAGATGTTGTGGTGGTGCAGATGCTGTGGGGCAGATGTTGTGGTGATGCAGATGCTGTGGGACAGATGTCGGGGTGCTGCAAATAAGAATAAGATAATAAAATTTCGTTCGGATTTTTAACCCCGGAGAGTTAGCCACCCAGGGTAAGCCATGAAAGTCAGTGCGTCATCGAGGACTCTATCTGTCTCATTTCTATTGTGGTCCTTTGTCCCCCAGGATGCGACCCACACCAGTCGACTAACACCCAGGAACCTACTTGCTGCGATGTGAACAGGACAACAGGTGTAAGGAAACGCGTCGAAATGTTTCTGCCCCTCCGGGAATCGAACCCGGGCCCTCCGTGTGTGAAGCAAGAGCTTTACGAGCCAGGCCACGGGATCACCTACATTGTGGTAGTGCAGATGTTGTGGTGAAGATGTAGTGGTGCAGGTGTTAAGGTGGTGGAAGTGTTGTAGTGGTGCATGTGCTGCGGCGGTGCAGATGTTGCGCTGGTGCATGTGTCGTGGAGGTGGTGCAGGTGTTGTAGGGCAGATGTTGTGGTGGTACAGGTGTTGTGGTGGTGCAGGTGTTATGGTGAGGCAAGTGCTGTGGTGGTGCGTGAGTTGTGGTGGTGCAGATGTTGTGGTGGTGCAGATGTTGTGGTGGTGCAGTTGTTGTAGTGGTACAAGTGTCGTGTTGGCGTACATGTTGTGGTGGTGCAGATGTTATAGAGGTGCAGATGTAGTGGTGCAGTTGTGATAGTGCAGGTGTTGTTTTTGCGCATGTGTCATGGTGGTACAGGTATTGTGGTGCTGCAGATGTCGTGGTGGGGCAGGTGTCGTTTTCGGTACAGGTGTCGTGTTGTTCTAGGTGTCGTCTTGGTCCATGTGTCGGTGTGCTGCAGGTGTCGTAGTGGAGGTGGTGGTGTGATGGTGCAGGTATTTTAGTGCAGGTGTTGTTGTGCTGGTGTTCTTGTGGTGCATGTGCTATATTGATGCAGATATCGTGGTACTGCAGATATCGTGGTGCTGCAGATGTCGTGGTGGTACAGGTATCGTGGTGGTGCAGGTGTTTTGGTGGGGCAGGTGTCGTGGTGGTGCAGGTGTCGTTTGAGGTGCAGGTATCGTGGTATGGCTTGTGTCTTCTTGGAGCGAGTGTCGTGGTGGTGCTTGAGTCGTATTGGTGTAGGTGGTATGGTGCAGGTGGTGATGTTATGCAGGTGATAGTGTTGTGCACAGGTGGTGGTGTTGTGCATGTGTTGTTTTGGTGCAGGTGTCATGGTGTTGCAGATGACGTGGTGCGGTAGGTATTGGGGTACAGGTGTCGTGGTGGTAGTGTCGTGCTGGTACAGGTGTCGTATTGGTACCTTTGTTGTGTTGTTGCAGGTATTGTGGTGCAGCTGTTGTTGTGGAAGTTTCTGTTATGTGTCGTGGTGATGCAGGTGTTTTGGTGGTGCAGGTATCGTGGTGGTGCAGGTGTCGTGGTGGTGCAGGTGTCGTGGTGTTACAGGTGCAGTGGTATTACAGGTGTCGTGGTGTTGCAGGAGTCGTGGTTGGTGCAGGTGTTGTGGTGGTGAAGGTGTCGTTTTGCTGCAGAGATCGTTGTGAGGCAGGTGTCGTGGTGGTGCAGGTGTCGTGGTGGTGCAGGTGTCGTGGTGGTGCAGGTGTCGTGGTGTTACAGGTATCGTGGTGGTGCAGGTGTCGTGGTGGTGCAGGTGTCGTGGTTGTGCAGGTGTTGTGGTGTTACAGGCATCGCGGTGCTGCAGGTGTCGTTTTGCTGCAGGCGTCGTGGTGGTGCAGGTGGCCTGGTGGTGCAGGTGTTTTGGTGAAGCAGGTATCGTGGTGGTGCAGGTGTCGTTTTGCTGCAGAGGTCGTGATGTTGCATGTGTCGTGGTGTTGTAGGTGTCGTGGTTTAGAAGGTGTGGTGTTACAGGTACCTTGGTGGTGCAGGTGTCATTTTGCTGCAGAGGTCGTTGTGAGGCACGCGTCGTAGTGTTGCAGGTGTCGTGGTGGTGCAGGTGTCGTTTTGCTGCAGAGGTAATTCTGAGGCAGGTGTCGTGGTGGTGCAGGTGTCGTGGTGGTACAGGTGTTGTGGTGGTGCAGGTGTCGTTGAGGTGGTGCACGCATCGTGGAAGTGGTGCAAACATCGTCGTGGTGCATGTGTTAAGGAGTAGGTGTTGTTTTTATGCAGGTGTTGTGATGAAGCAGATGTTGTGGGGCAGGTGTTTTGCTGGTGTTATGGTGATGCAGATAGTTTAGTAGTGCAGATGTTGTTGTGGTGTCATCGTCGTGGAGATGTGGTAAGGCAGGTGTTGTGGTGCAGATGTGATGGTGCAGGTGTTGTGGTGGTGTAAGTGTTGTGTTGGTACAGGTGTTGCGATGATGGAGTTTTAGTGGTGCAGGTGTTGTGGTGGTGCAGGCATTGTGATGGTGCAGGCGTCGTGGAGGTGCAGTTGTTGTATTGGTGCAGGTGTTGGGGTGGTGCAGGTGTGTAGTGGTACAGGTGTCGTGACGGTGCATGTGTAGTGGTGTGGGGCAGGTGTCGTGGTGGTACAGGTGTGTAGTGGTGCAGGTGTGGAGGTGATGCAGGTGTGGAGGTGGTGCAGGTGTGGTGGTGGTGCAGGTGTGGTGGTGCAGGTGTCGTGGTGCAAGTTTTGTGATGGTGCACGCGTCGTGGAAGTGGTGTAAATGTCGTCGTGGTGCATGTGTTATGGAGCAGGTGTTTTCATGCAGGTGTTGTGATGAAGCAGATGTCGTGGTGCAGGTGTTGTGCTGGTGTTATGGTGGTGCAGATAGTTTAGTAGTGCAGGTGTTGTGGTGTCGTCGTGGAGTTGAGGTAAGGCAGGTGTTTTGATGCAGATGTGATGGTGCAGGTGTTGTGGTGTAGGTGTCGTGGTGATACAGGTGTTGCGATGGTGCAGGTGTTTTGGTGGTGCAGGTGTTGTGGTGTAAGTAATGTGATGGTGCATTTGTCATGGAAGTGCAGATGTTGTATTGGTGCAGGTATTGTGGTTGTGTAGGTGTGTAGTGGTGCAGGTGTCCTGGTGGTGCAGGTGTGGTGGTGTAGGTGTTGTGGTGCAGGTGTGGTGGTGTAGGTGTTGTGGTGCAGGTGTCCTGGTGGTGCAGGTGTGGTGGTGCAGGTGTCGTTGTAGTGCAGGTGTTGTGGTGCAGGTATTGTGATAGTGCAAGCGTCGTGGAAATGCAGGTGTTGTAGTGGTGCAGGCGTTGTGGTGGTGCAGGTGTTGTGGTGGTGCAGGTGTTGTGGTGGTGCAGGTGTTGTGGTGGTGAAGGTGTTGTGGTGCAGGTATTGTGATAGTGCAAGCGTCGTGGAAGTGCAGGTGTTGTAGTGGTGCAGGTGTTGTGGTGGTGCAGGTTTTGTGGTGGCGCAGGTGTTGTGGTGGTACAGGTGTTGTGGTTACCTGGAGGTTATTCCGGGGATCAACGCCCCCGCAGCCCGGTCCATGACCAGGCCTCCCGATGGATCAGGGCCTGATCAACTAGGCTGTTACTGCTGGCCGCACGCAGTCCAACGTACGAGCCACAGCCCGGCTGATCCGGCACTGACTTTAGGTATCTGTCCAGCTCTCTCTTGAAGGCAGCCATGGGTTTATTGGCAATTCCCCTAATGCTTGATGGGAGGCTGTTGAACAGTTTTGGGCCCCGGACACTTATGGTGTTTTCTCTTAGTGTACCAATGGCGCCCCTACTTTTTATTGGGGGCATTTTGCATCGCCTGCCCAGTCTTTTACTTTCGTAGGGAGTGATTTCTGTGTACAGATTTGGGACCATTCCTTCCACGATTTTCCAAGTGTAGATTATGATATATCTCTCCCTCCTGCGTTCCAACGAGTACAAGTGCTTCCAAACGTTCCCAGTAGTTAAGGTGCTTGACAGAACTTATACGTGCAGTAAAGGATCTCTGTACACTCTCTAGATCTGCAATGTCACCTGCTTTGAATGGAGATGTTAATGTACAGCAGTATTCCAGCCTAGAGAGAACAAGTGATTTGAAAAGGATCATCATGGGCTTGGCATCTCTCGTTTTGAAAGTTCTCATTATCCATCCTATCATTTTCTTTGCACGTGCGATCGTGGCACTGTTGTGATCCTTGAAAGTGAGATCCTCAGACATTACTACTCCCAGGTCCTTTACATTATTTTTCCGCTCTATTGTATGGCCGGAGTCAGTAGTATACTCTGTTCTAGTTATTATCTCCTCCAGTTTTCCATAACGGAGTAGTTGGAATTTGTCCTCATTGAACATCATATTGTTTACCGTTGCCCACTGGAAAACTTTGTTTATATCTTCTTGGAGGTTAACCGCGTCCTCAGCAGATGACAGCCTCATGCAGATCCTAGTATCATCCGCAAAGGATGATACGGTGCTGTGGTGTATATCTCTGTTTATGTCTGATATGAGGATAAGGAATAAGATGGGGGCGAGTACTGTGCCTTGTGGAACAGAGCTCTTCACTATGGCAGCCTCCGATTTAACTCTGTTGACCACTACTCTTTGTGTTCGATTTGTTAGGAAGTTGAAAATCCATCTCCCCACTTTCCCAGTTATTCCTTTAGCACGTATTTTATGGGCTATTACGCCGTGATCGCATTTGTCAAATGCTTTTGCAAAGTCTGTGTATATTACATCTGCATTCTGATTTTCTTCCAGTGCATCCAAGGCCATATCATAGTGATCCAGTAGTTGTGAGAGGCAGAAGCGACCTGCCCTGAACCCATGTTGCCCTGGATTGTGCAGATTTTGGGAATCCAGGTGATTTGCAATCCTGCTTCTTAGCACTCTTTCAAAGATTTTTATGATGTGGGACGTCAGAGCTATTGGTCTATAGTTCTTAGCTAATGCTTTGCTGCCACCTTTATGAAGTGGGGCTATATCCGTTGTTTTAAGTGACTGTGGAATTTCACCCATGTCCAAGCTCCTCCTCCATAGTGTACTTAGGGCACGCGAGAGGGGTTTCTTGCAGTTCTTAATGAAAACAGAGTTCCACGAGTCTGGGCCCGGGGCTGAGTGCATAGGCATATTGTCAATGGCTTTTTCGAAATCTATCGGAGTTAGGGTAATGTCGGAAATCTGGCATACATTTTTGGAGTTTTGAGGCTCATTCATGAAGAAATCATTTGGGTCGTCGATCCTCAGACCGATTAGTGGTTCACTAAACACAGAGTCGTACTGGGATTTCAATATTTCACTCATTTCCTTGTTGTCATCTGTGTAAGTCCCATCCTGTCTGAGTAAGGGCCCGATACTAGATGTGGTATTTGCCTTGTTTTTGGCATATGAAAAGAAATAGTTTGAATTTCTTTCAATTTCACTAATAGCTTTAAGCTCCTCCTGCCTCTCCTGGTTCCTGTAAGTCATTTAGCTTAAGTTCGATAGTTTCCACTTCCCTGGTCAGCGCCTCCTTTCGTGTATCAGATATTCTAGCACTCCTGAGGAGCTCAGTGACTCTTCGTCGTCTTCTGTAGAGGGAGCATCTTTTTCTCTCCAGTTTACTCCTGCTCTTCTTCTTTCTTAGGGGAATATGCCTAGAACATGCTTCGGCTACCAGGAAGTTGATCCTTTCAAGGCACTGGTTTGGATCCATGTCATTTAAGACCTCTTCCCAACATGTTTCGTTTAGGACATGGTTTACCTGGTCCCAGTTGATGTTCTTGTTGTTGAAATTGTATTTTGTGAAGACACCTTCACAGGTACATGCATTCTGCTGTTCAGGACCCCTATTCATGTACGTCTGGACTTCGATTAGATTGTGATCGGAATTAGTTGTTTTTTGATATTCTTATGTCTCTTATCAGGTCCTCATTATTTGTGAAGATAAGGTCAAGTGTGTTTTCTAGTCTTGTTGGCTCCACTATCTGCTGGCTTAAGGTGTGTTTTTCGCAGAGACTTAGTAGCTCATGTGTGTGTGACCTTTCATCTGCGCTACCTCCGGGGATTGTTTCAGCTATAACATTTGCTACATTCTTCCATTTTGTATGCCTTAGGTTGAAATCACCAAGCAGCAAGATGTTTGGGGATGGAGCTGGAAGGTTTTCCAAACAGTAATCGATTTTCAGTAGCTGTTCCTTGAACTGTTGTGAGGTTGCATCTGGTGGCTTGTATACAACCACAATGACTAGGTTTTGGTTCTCGATCTTTATTGATAGAACTTCAACTACCTCATTTGTGGTGTTCAGCAACTCCGTGCAGATAAGGTGGTGCAGGTGTTGTAGTGGTGCAGGTGTTGTGGTGGTGCAGGTGTTGTGGTGGTGCAGGTGTTGTGGTGGTGCAGGTGTTGTGGTGGTGCAGGTGTTGTGGTGGTGCAGGTGTTGTGGTGGTGCAGGTGTTGTGGTGGTGCAGGTGTTGTTGTGGTGCAGGTGTTGTGGTGGTGCAGGTGTTGTGGTGGTGCAGGTGTTGTGGTGGTGCAGGTGTTGTGGTGGGGCAGGTGTTGTGGTGGTGCAGGTGTTGTGGTGGTGCAGGTGTTGTGGTGGTGCAGGTGTTGTGGTGATGCAGGTGTTGTGGTGGTGCAGGTGTTGTGGTGGGGCAGGTGTTGTGGTGGGGCAGGTGTTGTCGTGGGGCAGGTGTTGTGGTACTACACACTTCGCATGACTTTTGGCAAATAATAAGGTATTAATTATTTTCCAGTGTTTGTCTCCAGTGCGTAACCTTGCTTGCCAGTGACTGACTTTTATCTTTCGAAGACAATGGAGAGCTTATTTTATAGTGATCGTATTTTGCAGTGTCTTATTTTAGCGATTTTAGGTTTGTAGATGAATGGTTCATAGAACCGACACGTTGATAAATTAGACACATGTGCAACTCTTGGGTATCTTTATTAATAAAACGTTTCGCCACACATTGGCTTCATCAGTCCATACACAGGAGAAGCTTGAAGAACAGGAGGAGAATGAGGTAATCAGTCCCTCAACCTTGAGTCGATGTGATCAGTCCATCAATCTTGTCAGACACTGCAACACAAGTGTATCTTGGTACAGACCTGAAATCAACCTTATCAACTTCTACTAGTGAGAATGGCTGGATTTGAGAGGGACCTGACTTCCCAATGTCTACATTCTTACCTCTACTAGTGGCCTACATCTCACCTCCTGGCGCTATATAAGGCTCCATCCTGTCACTTCAACTCCATATTGTTTCAGACTATGGAACAATACTCTTCTCCAGACTGAGGGACTGACCACCTCAAAACTTCAAGGGTGATGGACTGATTACATAGTCTTCAAGTATCTTCTACTTCTATCAACTTTTCTGTACTCGACTGAAAGAACCTACTGTGTAGGCGAAACGTTTCGAAATAAAGATACCTAACTGTTGCATATGTGTCTTACCTAAAACCTGTCGGTATTTTATACCATTTTAATGTTCAAAAGAGTTGTGGATGAGTGGAACTCCCGAGTACCGTCATAGAAGCTAAGACGTTGTGTAGTTTTAAAAATAGGTTAAATAAATACATGAGTGTGGGGGAGTGTGAGTTGGACCTGACTAGCTTGTGCTACTAGGTTTGGTGTCGTGCTCCTTAAGTGGAAGTGACGTGATTAGGTGGGTCTTTGATCTAAGCTGGGGAGTAACATGGACCTGCCTCGCATGGGTCACTAGGCCTTCTGCAGTGTTCCTTCTTATGTTCTTCTCAAGTCATTGAATCAAGGAAGGAACTCATCAGTGTCGTGATCTTGTCACAAACACAGAAAATCGTCTATGTAGAAGGATTCTAGTCTCATAGAATTCCATATACAAGTTGCTGAGCAATGGACTAAGCGGATTTCCGTTTTCCATGCCTTGTATTTACCTTCAAATACTACCTCGCAGTATTTTGTTTGTCATTATCATGTCTGCCCTGACCCTCCTGTCCTCCAGTTTCGTCAGGTCGATTTCTCTTAAACTTTCGTCGTAGGACATACTCATTAGATCTAGAACTAATCTTGTTGGAAACCTTTTCAATTTCTCTAATTTCTTGACGTGCTTCACCACATGTTGGTTCCAAACTGGTGCTGCATACTTTAGTATGAGCCTGACGTAAACGGTGTACAGAGAGTTGAACGATTCCTTATTGAGGTATCGGAGAGAAAGGGGGGGGGGAGAGAGAGAGAGAGAGAGAGAGAGAGAGAGAGAGAGAGAGAGAGAGAGAGAGAGAGAGAGAGAGAGAGACAGACAGACAGACAGACAGACAGAGACAGACAGACAGACACAGACAGAGGGAGAGAGAGAGAGACCAAGCACGTTAATACCAGGTCTCTTGTGGGATTCCTCAATAATTAACAGCATCAGTGGTTGCAGACTGCTGGTTATTGATTCTGAGGAATAAGGATTCAGTTAGGCTTCGTTGAGTGATCGGCTAAACACAAGCATCTTGGTAAGTATTTGCTGACTTAGAGAACAATGTTACCATTGTATCGCAGTGCATCCTTCAACATTTTTATCGCTCGTGAGGAACACACTAGAAGTTTTCCAATACGTTCTTCACTCTTAGACGCAATAAACCAAACTTAATGTAGCTTAATAGTAAATAATAAATATTTATCCGTCAGGAAAATTTCCAGCGTGCAAAAATACCAGTGTGTAATTTTGTGAAATAATGAATGTTCTATCAGAGGAACTGGTTACGTAGTAGCCGAATAGTTATGGTTTTACTAAGTATTTAAGCTTTTAAGCTTATCCAGAGTATATGTCACTAAGCATCAATGTTTATATATCTATGAGTCTATCTCTCAGGATATACAAGTACAAGTGAAGGGATACATTATCAGATATCTGAAAATATATGTACTTAATGTTTGCTGTAATTCCATTACACACACATCTGGAATTAAAGTATTTCCAGTGGTGGTGAACCGGCGACACACAGCTGTAATGACCGTCAAGTGGCAAGAAACTTAAAATTAACCAATAACCAAGCAGGTATGTCAGTACATCTGAGAGTCATAAACATTGACAATACTGAATGCTGTAACCATTACAGTATTGAGGAAGGCAAACTTTGTATACATACAATGATATTACAAAATAAAAACAGTGCACATACGCCCATTGATAAACACATTTCGGTGTATGTGTACTGATACAGATACTCCTGTCAGTGTATATACATCGTATGATATTCACCGTAGATTATTAAATGAGAGGTAAGAATCTCTGTGTGTATACTGACAGACATGTAAATCTTACATATATATATATATATATATATATATATATATATATATATATATATATATATATATATATATATATATATATATTACATAATATGGTACAGAAGATTTAGGAGATACATTGTTGATATAAAGGTGGCATATAAGGTACATGTTGTTACGTGTGTATCTCCGATTATAAGGCGAAAATCTCACCCAGCTCCTCAGAGCTGGGGCGTGTGCCCAAAATACAGCAGGCATTACCCCTTTGAACAGCCGCACTGAGCCGCAGGAACATTATATATGTCGTGCCGAATATGTAAAACTGGTCAATTAAAAAGAACCCATTTAAAATTAAGTCCTTTCTAAAATTTTCTCTTATACGTTTAAAGATATATTTTTTTCATTTATGTTAATGTAAAAATTTTTAATTTTGCACCAAAAGAATCTTAGAAAACTTACCTAACCTTATTATAACAAGAACAATTTATTTTAGCCTAACCCAACTAAATATATTTAAGATTTGTTTACAATAATTTAATACTAAACAAACTCAGTGAAATATATTTTTCTCGTTAGCTTCAGAATGATTTTGGCGAAATTGTTGCATACACAGATTTTCGCTTGTCCTATATGGCAAGATGAGCGTTGCTATTTAAGCCAAGATCGCAAGTTCTGCCTATTCGGCACGACACACACACACACATATATATATATATATATATATATATATATATATATATATATATATATATATATATATATATATATATATATATAAATATATATATATAATTTCGTGCCGAATTGGTAAAAACTGGTCAGTTAGCAAGAACTCGTTTAAAATTAAGTCCTTTTTAAAATTTTCTCTTATTCACTTATGTTAATATAAAATTTAATGAATTTGTACCAAAAGAACCTTAGAAAGCTTACCTGACCTAATTATAACAAGCGCAATTTATTTTAGCCTAATCCAACTAAATAAATTTTATATAAGATTCCAATTATTTAATAATAAACAAACACAATGAAATATATTTTTCTCATTAGGCTCACAATGACTTGCGAAATTATTGCATACACAAATTTTCGCTTGTCTTATTCGACAAGAAAATCATTGCTATTTAAGCCAAAATAGCAAGTTTTACCTATTCAACACTACATATATATGCTTTATATATATATATATATATATATATATATATATATATATATATATATATATATATATATATATATATATATATATATATATATATATAATGTCGTGCCGAATATGTAAAACTGGGCAATTAGCAAGAACTAATTTAAAATTAAGTCCTTTCTAAAATTTTCTCTTATACGTTTAAAGATATATTTTTTCATTAATGTTAGTGTAAAAAATTTTTAATTTTGCTCCAAAAGAATCTTAGAAAACTTACCTAACCTTATTATAACAAGAACAATTTATTTTAGCCTAACCCAACTAAATATATTTAAGATTTGTTTACAATAATTTAATACTAAACAAACACAGTGAAATATGTTTTTTCGTTAGGTTCAGAATGATTTCGTCGAAATTATTGCATACACAAATTTTCGCTTGTCCTATATGGCAAGATGAGCGTTGCTATTTAAGCCAAGATCGCAAGTTCTGCCTATTCGGCACGACATATATATATATAATATATATATATATATATATATATATATATGTCGTGCCGAATATGTAAAACTGGTCAATTAGCAAGAACTCATTTAAAATTAAGTCCTTTATAGAATTTTTTCTTATACGTTTAAAGATATATTTTTTTCATTAATGTTGATGCAAAAATTTTAATTCTGCACCAAAAGGAACTTAGAAAACTTACCTAACCTTATTATAACAAGCACAATTTATTTTAGACTAACCCAACTAAATATATTTTAGATTTGTTTACAATAATTTAATACTAAACAAACACAGTGAAATATATTTTTTTCGTTAGGTTCAGAATGATTTTGGCGAAATTATTGCATACACAAATTTTCACTTGTCCTATATGGCAAGATGAGCGTTGCTATTTAAGCCAAGATGGCAAGTTCTGCCTATTCGGCACGACATATATATATATATATATATATGTATGTATGTATGTATATATATATATATATATATATATATATATATATATATATATATATATATATATATATATTATTTTTTTTTTTTTTTTTTTTTTTTTTTTTTAATCACACTGGCCGATTCCCACCAAGGCAGGGTGGCCCGAAAAAGAAAAACTTTCACCATCATTCACTCCATCACTGTCTTGCCAGAAGGGTGCTTTACAC
Organism: Cherax quadricarinatus; assembly: GCF_038502225.1. Taxonomy (NCBI): domain Eukaryota; kingdom Metazoa; phylum Arthropoda; class Malacostraca; order Decapoda; family Parastacidae; genus Cherax; species Cherax quadricarinatus. The sequence continues at coordinate 28,268,159 of NC_091337.1, forward strand.
TACAGTTTTTAAGCTGCAACATTAACACCCCTCCTTCAGAGTGCAGGCACTGTACTTCCCATCTCCAGGACTCAAGTCAGGCCTGCCGGTTTCCCTGAATCCCTTCATAAATGTTACTTTGCTCACACTCCAACAGCACGTCAAGTATTAAAAACCATTTGTCTCCATTCACTCCTGTCAAACACGCTCACGCATGCCTGCTGGAAGTCCAAGCCCCTCGCACACAAAACCTCCTTTACCCCCTCCCTCCAACCTTTCCTAGGCCGACCCCTACCCCGCCTTCCTTCCACTACAGACTGATACACTCTTGAAGTCATTCTGTTTCGCTCCATTCTCTCTACATGTCCGAACCACCTCAACAACCCTTCCTCAGCCCTCTGGACAACAGTTTTGGTAATCCCGCACCTCGCACACAAAACCTCCTTTACCCCCTCCCTCCAACCTTTCCTAGGCCGACCCCTACCCCGCCTTCCTTCCACTACAGACTGATACACTCTTGAAGTCATTCTGTTTCGCTCCATTCTCTCTACATGTCCGAACCACCTCAACAACCCTTCCTCAGCCCTCTGGACAACAGTTTTGGTAATCCCGCACCTCCTCCTAACTTCCAAACTACGAATTCTCTGCATTATATTCACACCACACATTGCCCTCAGACATGACATCTCCACTGCCTCCAGCCTTCTCCTCGCTGCAACATTCATCACCCACGCTTCACACCCATATAAGAGCGTTGGTAAAACTATACTCTCATACATTCCCCTCTTTGCCTCCAAGGACAAAGTTCTTTGTCTCCACAGACTCCTAAGTGCACCACTCACTCTTTTTCCCTCATCAATTCTATGATTCACCTCATCTTTCATAGACCCATCCGCTGACACGTCCACTCCCAAATATCTGAATACGTTCATCTCCTCCATGCTCTCTCCCTCCAATCTGATATCCAATCTTTCATCACCTAATCTTTTTGTTATCCTCATAACCTTACTCTTTCCTGTATTCACCTTTAATTTTCTTCTTTTGCACACCCTACCAAATTCATTCAACAATCTCTGCAACTTCTCTTCAGAATCTCCCAAGAGCACAGTGTCATCAGCAAAGAGCAGCTGTGACAACTCCCACTTTGTGTGTGATTCTTTATCTTTTAACTCCACGCCTCTTGCCAAGACCCTCGCATTTACTTCTCTTTCAACCCCATCTATAAATATATTAAACAACCACGGTGACATCACACATCCTTGTTAGATCTAAGGCCTACTTTTACTGGGAAAAAATTTCCCTCTTTCCTGCATACTCTAACTTGAGCCTCACTATCCTCGTAAAAACTCTTCATTGCTTTCAGTAATGTTTGTAATGTTTGTAGCGGCTTGACAAAGCTCCTGAAGAGCGAAACGTTGCCACAATAAAATGTCACATTGCATTAATCGTCGTTTTACCTATAATGTTGTCTGTAATTCTACCAACATAATTACAGTGTATTTCATGTCTTCAAAAGCAATAATTTTTTCTCAACAAATTTTTGCCTCAAAAATATGAATAAAAATTATTTCTATACATGAAAAAAATATGAAGTAATGAAAGATTTATTCACAAAACCCCAAAACAAGGTAAAATATTCTAATATTTTTGGCTCAAAATTATATTGTGTTGAAGTTTCTAATTTACGAATGCTCGACTTAGAAAAACCGTATAAACGAATTTAAACACCAAAATATTCATTTATACTCTATGGTAAGAGACAAAGGTAACAGTTAGTCATCTCTATTCCGAAATGTTTCGCCTACACAGTAGATTTCCTCAGTCAAGTACGGAAAGTAGGCAGGAGCAGCGTCGAGACAGTGTCGCTTGATCTTCACATTGTTTCAGACTATGGAACAGAACTCTTCTCCAGGCTGAGGGACTGACAACCTCAAATCTACGACTTGAAGGGTGATGGACTGATTACATCGTCTTCACATCGCTACTGTTCCTGCCTACTTTCTGTACTTGACTGAAGAAGCCTACTGTGTAGGCGAAACGTTTCGGAATCAAGATGCCTAACTGTTGCCTTTGTGTCTTATTCACCAACCTGTCGGTATTATATACCATTTTGATATTCAATTATACTCAGTTTCTCAAAGAAAAATTGAAAATTTAGAAAATTCAGAATTTTGTTTCACCCAGAATATTCCCTGAATTATGATCCATTTCTTAATGAAAAAAAGAAAACGAATATTTTTACAAATCAAATTTTTATTTTACCCAGGAACTAGTCCGTCAACGCTACTCGTATTAAGAACCTAGCAACAATTTCAATCTTCTAAGATACATTAACAAAGTTTTCAATGGAAGAGCTTGAAGGAAGAAGGAAAAAAAATCTTTCCTGGGATTCTTCTTAACGAATGAAATTAAGCTTTGAAAATACTGTCAACACGTGCAGCTCTGAAGAAAGTTTACTTCCTGTAGTAGAATGTTATGCTGAATGATTTTCTTGAGTCTGTGTTGGCAATTATGCAGTGATAACTGCCGTTAGTGATCAGGAAGTTGAAGAAAAGGATTTGCTTGCAGCAAACATTGCAGAAAGGTTACCTACAGTTATTGTCGTAAAAAACATATTCTTGCTGCAGTGCTATAACGTGATAATGGATGTTCTGATCGCCTTTAAATCTTATATTCTGGTGTTTGATACTTAGAGTAAGGTTCTAAGTATTTCTGGGATGTGAAGGTGCTAATTAATGCACACAGGCGAATGCTTGTATTGTGCACCTTGAAGATTCACATCCTGGTATATTATACTGAGCTGGAAGTTCCAACTGTTGTTGCCTTATTTTAACAATGAAGGATATTTTTACCGTATATTAACTTAAAATGTCTTTGCTGACCAGGTATAGACATGTGTGTGATGAATGGTTTGAAAAACCGACAAGTTGAAGATTGAGACACTTATGCAGCATATGGGAATCTTTATTCAGGAAACGTTTCGCCACACAGTGGCTTCATCAGTCCAATACAAAGAGGAAGGCGTAAGGAGAGGAGGAGAATGAGGTAATCAGTCCCTCAACCTGGAGTCGATGTGTTCAGTCCATCAATCTTGTAGAATGTACAGCATAGGGCCGTAGACGTGGCTTATATACTGTAGTGAGGTGACGTGAAGCAGGTGGAGGCGGGGTCATAGTGGTACCATCCACTAGTCGAAGTAGGTCTTCGTCCAAAGGTTGAACAAGTGTTGAAGAATTCTTTGTAACAAGATCCCATGATGCTACAGTGTCTGACAGTTGTGACAGGTATAGACATAAACGGGTGATACATCTAAAAAATCAGGATGGTTCCCGTCGTTTAGACTCTTGCTGCAGAGTTTATAATTTCTAATATTTAAAAATGGGATTTTATTTATTTCTGTTTAATAACTGGAGGATGCTTCTAATAGGGTTCAAACTTACAACTTAGTTGCATTTTTCTGAAATAAAATGTTGCATTGTTTTTTGGAGAACGACTCTTCTGATCGCCTTCAAACTTTCAATGTTAATGGATTGCTTTTGAGCTGTTTAAGCACTAATCAGTATATATTAATCAATAAATTTAGAAAAATATAACATTTGTGCAATAACCAGAGAAAAACATCTTGCGACCAAGAAATGTATCTTATTTAGAGATTTCTAATTTTAATTGGATGTTATTGATCACTATTTATAATTGAATCGCTAAGTTATGCAATATTGGTAGCCGTGGCAGCTATGCTCAGGTGCTCAACCAACCCATAGGAGCTCCTGTGTTGCAAGTGCATTCTTGCAGAATATGTTCCTGTGGCGTAAGATTACCACTGCTGCCCAAGTCCTCTCCAGCTGCCCAAGTCCTCTCCAGCTGCCCAAGTCCTCTCCAGCTGCCCAAGTCCTCTCCAGCTGCCCAAGTCCTCTCCAGCTGCCCAAGTCCTCTCCAGCTGCCCAAGTCCTCTCCAGCTGCCCAAGTCCTCTCCAGCTGCCCAAGTCCTCTCCAGCTGCCCAAGTCCTCTCCAGCTGCCCAAGTCCTCTCCAGCTGCCCAAGTCCTCTCCAGCTGCCCAAGTCCTCTCCAGCTGCCCAAGTGCGCTCCAGCAGCGCAAATGTATATAACAGATGTGAAGGCATTTTAGAGCAGAACCGAGTGTACTTCTATCCTAGATTTAATGAGTTTTACTACGTGTATTTATGCCTTGTTTGGCAGGATTCAGCTCTTGGTCCTCTTATTGCTGTTGATCAACAGTTACTGTGTCTCTTGTTACTATTAATCTACAGCTCCTGTTCCTCTTCTTGATGTTCAACTACAGCTCCTGTTCCCATTAATGATGTTAATCAACAGTTCCTGTTCCTCTTAATGACGTTAATCAACAGTTTCTGTTCCTCTTAATTATAATCAACACCACCTGTTCTTGTTGCTGTTGATCTAGAGCCGTCTCTCTTGTTGATGTTGATCTAGTGCTGTCTCTCTTGTTGATGTTGATCTAGTGCTGTCTTTCTTGTTGATGTTGATCTAGTGCTGTCTCTCTTGTTGATGTTGATCTAGTGCTGTCTCTCTTGTTGATGTTGATCTAGTGCTGTCTTTCTTGTTGATGTTGATCTAGTGCTGTCTCTCTTGTTGATGTTGATCTAGTGCTGTCTTTCTTGTTGATGTTGATCTAGTGCTGTCTCTCTTGTTGATGTTGATCTAGTGCTGTCTCTCTTGTTGATGTTGATCTAGTGCTGTCTTTCTTGTTGATGTTGATCTAGTGCTGTCTTTCTTGTTGATGTTGATCTAGTGCTGTCTCTCTTGTTGATGTTGATCTAGTGCTGTCTCTCTTGTTGATGTTGATCTAGAGTTGTCTCTCTTGTTGATGTTGATCTAGTGCTGTCTTTCTTGTTGATGTTGATCTAGTGCTGTCTCTCTTGTTGCTGTTGATCTAGTGCTGTCTCTCTTGTTGCTGTTGATCTAGAGTTGTCTCTCTTGTTGCTGTTGATCTAGAGCTGTCTCTCTTGTTGCTGTTGATCTAGTGCTGTCTCTCTTGTTGCTGTTGATCTAGTGCTGTCTCTCTTGTTGCTGTTGATCTAGTGCTGTCTCTCTTGTTGCTGTTGATCTAGTGCTGTCTCTTGTTGCTGTTGATCTAGTGCTGTCTCTCTTGTTGCTGTTGATCTAGAGCTCTCTCTCTTGTTACTCTTGATCTAGAGCTCTCTCTCTTGTTGCTGTTGATCTAGAGCTCTCTCTCTTGTTGCTGTTGATCTAGAGCTGTCTCTCTTGTTGCTGTTGATCTAGAGCTGTCTCTCTTGTTGCTGTTGATCTAGAGCTCTCTCTCTTGTTACTCTTGATCTAGAGCTGTCTCTCTTGTTGCTGTTGATCTAGAGCTCTCTCTCTTGTTGCTGTTGATCTAGAGCTGTCTCGTGTTGCTGTTGATCTAGAGCTCTCTCTCTTGTTACTCTTGATCTAGAGCTCTCTCTCTTGTTACTCTTGATCTAGAGCTCTCTCTCTTGTTGCTGTTGATCTAGAGCTGTCTCTCTTGTTGCTGTTGATCTAGAGTTGCGTCTCTGTTGTTACTATTGATCTAGAGCTCTCTTGTTGCTGTTGATCTAGAGCTGTCTCTCTTGTTGATGTTGATCAAGAGTTGAGTCTCTTGTTGCAGTTGATCTAGAGCTCTCTCTCGTGTTGCTGTTGATCTAGAGCTCTCTCTCGTGTTGCTGTTGATCTAGAGCTGTCTCCCTTGTTGCTGTTGATCTAGAGCTGCCTCTCTTGTTGCTGTTGATCTAGAGCTGTCTCATTTGTTGCTGTTGATCTAGAGCTGTCTCTCTTGTTGCTGTTGATCTAGAGTTCTCTCTCTTGTTGCTGTTGATCAAGAGCTCTCTCTCGTGTTGCTGTTGATCTAGAGCTGTCTCGTGTTGCTGTTGATCTAGAGCTGTCTCGTGTTGCTGTTGATCTAGAGCTCTCTCTCGTGTTGCTGTTGATCTAGAGCTGTCTCTCTTGTTGCTGTTGATCTAGAGCTCTCTCTCTTGTTGCTGTTGATCTAGAGCTGTCTCGTGTTGCTGTTGATCTAGAGCTGTCTCTCGTGTTGCTGTTGATCTAGAGCTCTCTCTCTTGTTACTCTTGATCTAGAGCTGTCTCTTGTTGCTGTTGATCTAGAGCTGTCTCCCTTGTTGCTGTTGATCTAGAGCTGCCTCTCTTGTTGCTGTTGATCTAGAGTTGTCTCTTGTTGCTGTTGATCTAGAGCTGTCTCTCTTGTTGCTGTTGATCTAGAGCTGTCTCTCTTGTTGCTGTTGATCTACAGCTGTCTCTCTTGTTGCTTTGATCTACAGCTGTCTCTCTTGTTGCTGTTGATCTACAGCTGTCTCTCTTGTTGCTGTTGATCTAGAGCTGTCTCTCTTGTTGCTGTTGATCTACAGCTGTCTCTCTTGTTGCTGTTGATCTACAGCCGGGTCTCTTGCCGATATACAGCTCCTGCTTCTCTTGTTGTTTATCAACAGCTGTATCTTTGGCTGTTGATATAAAGCTGTGCACCTTGTTTCTGTTGATCTACTGTCTATATGACTTGATGCTTTTGATCTACAGCTCTTGGGCTTCTTGATAGTTTTGATGTATATTTCGTGGGTCTCTTGATGGTGTTGATCAACAGTTAATAAACTTTAGTGTGAATAATAAAAGTGTTGAACAAAAGCCCATGGTTCTCCTGAAGTTATTGAACCATAACTCCTGTTTTTCTTGGGATGGATGATCTATGATTAAATTCCGTTTATCATGGCGTGTGCCTCAGCTACGATATTTATTTAATCTTTTAAGGTATAATTATTATGCATTTTGTGTATACTAAGTATTTAATGATTGAGGAAATTAGTCACTGACTTTTATGGGTTATCCCAGGTTCTCTACACATATGCTGCTATGTATGATAATCTATGATAAATTAGACACATGTGCAACTCTTGGGTATCTTTATTGAGGAAACGTTTCGCCACACAGTGGCTTCATCAGTCCATACAAAGGAGAATCTTTAAGAACAGGAGGAGAATGAGGTAATCAGTCCCTCAACCTTGAGGGACTGATTACCTCATTCTCCTCCTGTTATTCAAGTTTCTCCTACGTACGGACTGATGAACCCACTGTGTGGCGAAACGTTTCCTCAATAAAGATACCCAAGAGTTGCACATGTGTCTAATTTATCAACATGTCGGTTGTCTGAACCATTCATCTACAAATGATAATCTATGTAACTGTATTTGTGTATACCTGAATAAACTTAGGTAATCAGAGGATACTTGTCTAGGCTTGAACAGCGACCGAAACACTATTGTAATTATATTTAAAGGAATTAACTTGATAACAATTGGGTGCATCATACTGATGTGATACCTAAATTATCGCAAGGGTAGATAATAGATACTGATACCTATTTTCCCTGATTTTAAGTGGGCTTTATTTGTTTATCCTAAAATACAATAAAAATTAACGGTAGTCTGGTAAGATAAATTTTTCCAAATGAAGAATGAACTATATTGTTAACACCATGAAGTATCGCTCGTGAAAATATAAATATCCACAAGGATTTTGCGTTCACAAATTGATGGTCCAGTGGTCGAGAAACGGTGGACTCAGAGGCTGTGATATTTCATCCAAAGGTCACACCTCCATCCAGTAGCCTCGTGCGTGACCCTCACACCAATGAGTTACACAAATGGCCGAGTTGGAAGTTATGGCCACTACGACACCAGCTGTGACACTATAATGTTTTATCCTCTGCTGCTGAGTAATGGATTCTATTTGCCAGAGCTCATCCAACATATATATATATATATATATATATATATATATATATATATATATATATATATATATATATATATATATATATATATATATATATATATAAACATGACGTGAATTGTAGAAATGATGAGGGGAAAAGGTGAGCGGTGCACTTACGAGACTGTGGAGACAAAGAACTTTGTCCTTGGAAGCAAAGAAGGGAATGCATGAGAATATAGTCATACCAACGCTCTTATATGGGTGTGAAACATGGGTGGTGAATGTTGCAACAAGGAGAAGGCTGGAGGCATTGGAGATGTCATTTCTGAGGGCAATGTGTGGCGTAAATATAATGCAAATAATTCGCAGTTCGGAAATTAGAAGGTGTGGGATAATCAAAGCTATTATCCAAAGGGCTAATGAGGGGTTGACGAGGTGGTTCGGACATATAGAGAGGCTGGAACGAAACAGAATGACTTCGAGAGTGTATAAATCTGTAGTGGAGGGAAGGCAGGGTAGGGGTCGGCCTAGGTAAGGTTGGAGGGAGGGATTAAAGGTTTTGTGTGCGAGGGGCTTGGACTTGCTGCAAGCATGCTTGAGCGTGTTAGATTGGTGTGAATGGAAATGGTTTTTAGGACTTGATGTGATGTTGGAGTATGAACAAGGTAACATAAAGGAATTCATGGAAACCAGCAGACCGGACTTGAGTCCTGGAGATGGGAAGTACAGTGTCTGCACTCTGAAGAAGAGCCCCTCATGCAGGGGACTTTTTGTTGGCTGTTCCCAACTCCAGCCTTCGCACACGCCTCGACCCACAGACCATCCGCATCGGTGTTGCCCTTCGACTTGCCGTCCCTATTCTCGCCGATCACAGGTGTATTTGCGGCAGTGAATCAGCAAACCGATTCGGGTACTATGGTCTTGTGTGCCGTAAATCCGAGGGAAAGATTGCAAGACATGAGGAGGTTAATAACATCAAGAGGAGTCTCACAACAGCCGGATGCCCAGCAGTAAGGGAGCCACCCCAGCTATGTAGATCTGATGGCAGCCAGAAGCGTCCATATGGTATCACCCGTCAAGCCTGGACAGACGGGAAGCAGGTGGTGTGGGACTATACATGTGCATCTAACTTGGCTGATACCTATCTCCAATACACCAGGGAGGAGGGAGGGGCAGCTGCCAGCTTCAGGAAGTCCCAAAAGTCTAGAAAATATGGAGAACTTGTCCATCACTATATGTTTGTTCCCATATGCTCAGAGACCCTAGGCTCATGGGGAAAGAATGCATCTAAATTCCTTAAGGAGCTGGGAAAAAGACTCATCAGGGTAACTAGGGATCGCAGGGCAGCTAGTTTTCTGTTCCAGCGGCTCAGTGCGGCTGTTCAAAGGGGTAATGCTTGCTGTATTTTGGGCACACGCCCCAGCTCTGGGGAGCTGGATGAGATTTTCGCCTTATAATCGGTGTCACACACGTAACAACATGTACCGTATATGCCACCTTTATATCAGCAATGTATCTCCTAAATCTTCTGTACCATATTATGTTATAAAATATTCCTATTGGTAAAAAAAAAAAGAATGAGAAGATGGGGTGGTAGGGGAAGTGGAATATTCAAACGGCTTCAGGAAGAAATCCAAATATTCTTCCTTGAAGCCTTTTTATCCACTTCTCCGAGGCTATGGGTCCCACAATTTACACCAGAAGTGGACCCCATCACACACACACACACACACACACACACACACACACACACACACACACACACACACACACACACACACACACACACACACACACACACACACACACAGGCAGGACTTCAAAGAGACCTGGACAGACTGGACACCTGGTCCAGCAAATGGCTTCTCGAATTTAATCCTGCCAAATGCAAAGTCATGAAGATAGGGGAAGGGCACAGAAGACCACAGACAGAGTATAGGCTAGGTGGCCAAAGACTGCAAACCTCACTCAAGGAGAAAGATCTTGGGGTGAGTATAACACCGAGCATGTCTCCGGAAGCACACATCAATCAGATAACTGCTGCAGCATATGGGCGCCTGGCAAACCTGAGAACAGCATTCCGATACCTTAGTAAGGAATCATTCAAGACACTGTACACCGTGTATGTCAGGCCCATACTGGAGTATGCAGCACCTGTTTGGAACCCGCACTTGATAAAGCACGTCAAGAAACTAGAGAAAGTACAAAGGTTTGCAACAAGGTTAGTTCCAGAGCTAAGGGGAATGTCCTATGAAGAAAGATTAAGGGAAATCGGCCTGACGACACTGGAGGACAGGAGGGTCAGGGGAGACATGATAACGACATATAAAATACTGCGTGGAATAGACAAGGTGGACAAGGACAGGATGTTCCAGGGAGGGGACACAGAAACAAGAGGCCACAATTGGAAGTTGAAGACACAAATGAGTCAGAGAGATAGTAGGAAGTATTTCTTCAGTCATGGAGTTGTAAGGCAGTGGAATAGCCTAGAAAATGACGTAGTGGAGGCAGGAACCATACACAGTTTTAAGACGAGGTTTGATAAAGCTCATGGAGCGGGGAGAGAGAGGGTCTAGTAGCAACCGGTGAAGAGGCGGGGCCAGGAGCTAGGACTCGACCCCTGCAACCACAAATAGGTGAGTACAAATAGGTGAGTACACACACACACATATATATATATATGTATATATATATATATATATATATATATATATATATATATATATATATATATATATATATATATGTGTGTGTGTGTGTATATGTCGTGCCGAATAGGTAAAACTTGCTATTTTGGCAACGCTCTTCTTGCCGAAATTTTGTGTATGCAATAATTCCGCGAAAATCATTCTGAATCTAACGAAAAAATATATTTCATTGTGTTTATTATTCAGTTTTTGTAATCTTATACAAAATATATTTAGTTTTATTAAGCTAAATTAAATTAAGCTTATTAAAATAAATTTAGGTAAATTTCCTAAGTTTTTTTGGTACAAAATTATTAATTTTTACATTAACATAAATGAAAAAAATATATCTTTAAACGTATAAGATAAAATTTTAGAAAGGACTTAATTTGAATTGAGTTCTTGCTAGTTGACCAGTTTTTACCTCGTCGGCGCCACATGTAAATGTTGACATATATATGTTGCTGATGATTCTGGCAACAGCAGAAGCATCAGCAACAATAACAGATGCAGCAAAAGTAGCAACAGCAAAGCAACAGCAACAACATAAACAACAGCAGCAGCAAAAACATCAACACCAGCAACAACAGATGCAGTAACAACTGATTCAGTAGTAGCAGCAACGGCATAAATATCAGGAACACCACCAATAACAACAGATGCAGCATCAGCAAGTGTAGCAGCAACAGGAACAACAACAGCAACAGTAGTCACAGTAGCAACATCATAAACACTAATAACGGCAATAGCAGCAACATAAAAAAGTATAAGCAACAACAAAAGTAGCGACAACGAGAACATCATCAGAAGCAACAGGAAGAGTAACACAGCATCATTATTAACAGAAAACAACAATAACTAGAGCAAGAACACCAATTATAACATTAGAAAAGCAGCAGCAGCAATAACATTAGAATAACAGGAGCAGCAACAACAACAACAGCTACAGCTACTACAGAAACAACAATACTAACAACATTAATAACAACAATAACAGCAACGACAATAACAGCAATAAAAGCAACAAAAACGACATACTTCCTGGGAAGAAACACGGGAACTGAGCTCGTTTCTGTAACCATAATAATCACAGGTAATAGATGGGAAGACGTTGCTGGAACAGTAACACTTCGTAGCTGAGAACACGTGGAAGTGAGCACATGCAAGGAACACTTGGGAGTGAGTACAGACAGGGAATACGTGGGAGGGAGCACGTGAGACTGAGCACAGACAAGCATTAAACTGGAGAAAGACGCTCCCTCTACAGTAGACGACGAAGAACCACTGAGCTGCTCAAGAACACCAGATTATCTGATAAACGGAAGGAAGCGCTGACCAGGGAAGTGAAAAGTATCGGGCTTAAGTTAAAGGATTCATACAGGATCCAGGAGACACTGGGAGAACTAAAAGCGATTAGTGAAATTGAAAGAAATACGAAATATTTCGTTACATATGCAAAAAACTAAGTAAAACCCACATCTAGTATCGGGTCGTTGCTCAGACAAGATGGGACTTACACAGATGACAACAAGATATTAGTGAGATACTGAAATCTCAATATGACTGTTTAGCGAGGCACTGATCAGTCTGAAGATAGGCAATTCAAAAGATTTTTTTTTCATGAATGAGCCTCAAAACTCCATCAATGTGTGCCAGATAGATTTCTGACATTACCTTAACTCCACTAGACTTTGAGAAAGCCATTGACAACATAACCATGCACTCAGCCCCAGCCCCAGGCTCGTAGAACTGTGTTCATTGAGAACTGCAAGAAAGCCCTCTTACAGGCCCTAAGTATGCTATAAAGAAGGAGCGTAGACACAGTTGAGAGTCCACAATCACTGAAAACAACGGATATAGCCCCACTCCACAAAGGTGGCAGCAAAGCATTAGCTAAGAACTATAGACCAACAGTTCTAACGTTCCACATCATAAAAATCTTTGGAAGAGTGCTAAGAAGCAGGACTGCAAATCACTTGGACTCCCAAAAAACTGCGAAATCCAGGACAACGTAGGTTCAGAGCAGGTCGCTCCTGCCTCTCACCACTACTGGATCACTATGATAGTCTTGGATGCACTGGAAGACAAACAGAATGCAGATGTACACAGGCTTTGCAAAAGCCTTTGACAAGTGCAGTCATGGTGTAATAGATCACAAAATGCGTGCTGAAGGGATAACTGGCAAAGTGGGAAGATGGATCTTCAACTTTCTAACCAATCGAGCACAAAGAGTAGTGGTTAACAGAGTTAAATTGGAAGCTGCCATAGTGAAAGCTCTGTTCCACTAGGCACAGTACTCGCCCCCATCCTGTTCCTCATCCTCATATCAGACATATGCAAACTGTACTAGGATCTGCATAAAGCTGTCATTCATTGAGAACACAGTTAAACTCCAAGAAGAAATAAACTAATTTTTACAATGGGCAACGGGAAAAAAATATGATGTTCAATGAAGACAAATTCCAACTATACCATTATGGAAAACTGGAGATAATAACTAGAACCAATTATATTACAAACTTGAGTAATACAATAGAGTGGAAAAGTAATGTGAGGGACCTGGGAGTGATAATGTCTGATAATGCCACTATCACATCTTCGAAGAAACTGATAGTATGGATAATGAAAATGTTCAGAACAACACATGCCAAGCCAGTGATGAGCCTTTTTAAATCACTTGTTCTCTTTTGGCTAGAATACTGCTGTACATTAACATCTTCATTCAAAGCAGGTGAAATTGCAGATCTGGAGAATGTACTGAGAACCTTTGCTGCATATATAAATTCTGTCAAACACCTTAACTACTGTGAACGAAACGAATGGAAGTACTTGACTTGTGCTCACTGGAGTGCAGGCGAGAAAGAGATGCATCATAATCTACACTTGGAAACTTCTAGAAGGACTGGTCCCCAATCTGCACACAGAAATTACCCACTACAAAAGCAAAACACTGGACAGGAGGTGTAAAATACCCCCAGTGAAAAGTAGGGGCGCCATAGGTACACAAAGAAAAAACTCAGTAAGTGTCTGGGATCCAAGATTTTTCAACAGCCTCCCACCAGACATATGGGGAATTACCAATGGACTCCTGGCTGCCTTCAAGAGGGAGCTGGAAGGATACTTAAAAAGGTCAGTGCTGGATCAGCCGGGCTGTGATTCGTGTGTTGGACTACGTGAGGCCAGCAGTAACAGCCGGGTTGATCAAGCCCTGATCCACCGGGAGGCATGGTCATGGACCGGACCGCGGGGGCGTTGATCCCCGGGACACCCTCCAGGTAGGGTGAGTGAGTACAGGCCAAAAACTTGATTGCACAGGTAATCAACACAGGAGAATGAGCACGTGGTAGACAGCACGTGGTAGTTAGTGAGAGCCTGGAACCAACACACTCCCAGGATGTCAGCACGTGGCAGTGTGGAAGAGCCTGGTACCAGCACACACACAAGGTGTCAGCACGTGGTAGTGAGGGAGGGCCTGACACTAGCACACACACAGGGTGCCAGCACGTGGTAGCCAGCACGTGGTAGTGAAGGAGGGCCTGGCACCAGCACACACAATTGGTGTCAGCACGTGGTAGTCAGCACTTGGTAGTGAGGAAGAGCCTTGCACCACCACGCACTCAGGGTGTCAGCACGTGGTAGTGAGGGAGAGCCTGGCACCAGCACACACACAGGGTGTCAACACCTGGTAGTGAGGGAGGTGCTGGTACCAGCACACACACAGGGTGTCAGCACGTGGTAGTGAGGGAGAGCCTGGCACCAGCACACACAGGGTGTCAACACCTGGTAGTGAGGGAAGTGCTGGTACCAGCACACACACAGGGTATCAGCACGTGATAGTGAGGGAGAGCCTGTCACCAGCACACACACAGGGTGTCGTAACGTGGTAGTCAGCAACGGGCAGTGAGGGAGAGTCTGGCACCAGCACACAGGGTGTCAGCATGTGGTTGTCAGCACGTGGTAGTGAGGGAGAGCCTGGCACCAGCACACACAGGGTGTCAACACCTGGTAGTGAGGGAGATGCTGGTACCAGCACACACTCAGGGTGTCAGCACATGGTACTAAAGGAGAGCCTGGCACCCTCTCACAGGGTGTAATCACGTGGTAGTCAGCAAGTGGTAGTGAGGGAGGGCCTGGCACCAGCAACACATGGTGTCAACAAGTGGTTGTCAGCACGTTGTAGTGAGGCAGAGTCTGGCACCAGCACACACACAGGGTGTCAACACGTGGTAGCCAGCACGTGGTAGTGAGGTAGAGCCTAGCACTAGCACACACACAGGGTGTCAGCACGTTGTACTGAGCTAGAGCCTGGCACTAGTACACACACGGGGTGTCAGCACGTGGTACTGAGCTAGAGCCTGGCACTAGTACACACACAGGGTGTCAGCACGTTGTACTGAGCTAGAGCCTGGCACTAGTACACACACGGGGTGTCAGCACGTGGTACTGAGGTAGAGCCTAGCACTAGCACACACACAGGGTGTCAGCACGTTGTACTGAGCTAGAGCCTGGCACCAGCACACACACAAGGTGTCAGCACGTGATAGTGAGGGAGAGCCTGCACCAGCACAGACACAGGGTGTCAGCACGTGGTTCTGAGCTAGAGCCTGGCACCAGCACACACACGGGGTATCAACACGTGGAAGTGAAGGAAAGTCTGGCACAAGCACACACACAAGGTGTCAGAAAGTGGTACTGAGCTAGAGCCTGGCACCAGCACACACACGGTGTCAGCACGTGGTAAACAGCACGAGTAGTGAGGGAGAGCCTGGCACCAGCACACTCACAGGGTGTCAGCACGTGGAAGTCAAGGAGAGCATGGCACCAGCACACACACACAGGGTGTCAGCACGTGGTAGTGAGACGTGGTAGTGAGGGAGAGCCTGGCACCAGCACACAGGATGTCAGCACGTGGTAGTGAGGGAGGGCCTGGTACTAGCACATAGGGTGTCACACGTGGTAGTCAGCGCGTGGTATTGAGGGAGGGCCTGGCACCAACACACACGCAGGGTGTCAGCACGTGGTAGTGAGGGAGGGCCTGGCACCAGCACACACAGGGTGTCAGCACGTGGTAGTGAGGGCGAGCCTGGAGCCAGCACACACTCAGGGTGTCAGCACGTGGTAGTCAGCAGCAGTAGTAGTGAGGGAGGGCCTGGCACCAGCACGTTGTAGTCAGCACGTAGTAGTGAGGGAGGGCCTGGCACCAGCACGTTGTAGTCAGCACGTAGTAGTGAGGGAGGGCCTGGCACCAGCACACAAACGGGGTGTCAGCACGTGGTAGTCAGCACGTGGTAGTGAGGGAGGGCCTGACACCAGCACACACACACAGGGTGTCAGCACGTGGTAGTCAGCACGTGGTGGTGAGGGAGGGTCTGGCACCAGCACACACACGGGTTTTCAGCACGTGGTAGTCAGCATTTGGTAGTGAGGGAGGGCCTGGCACCAGCTCACACACAGGGTGTCAGCACGTGGTAATCAGCACGTGGTAGTGAAGGAGGGCCTGGCACCAGCTCACACACAGGGTGTCAGCACGTTGTAATCAGCACGTGGTAGTGAGGGAGAGCCTGGCACCAGCTCACACACAGGATGTCAGACCGTGGTAATGAGGTAGAGCCTGGCACCAGCACACTCACAGGGTGTTGAGTAATGGTATTACCAGCTAAGCTTATTATATATAGGAAAAACTTAACTTAGACAGCTCATCGCCTGCACAGCCGCCCCTGCAGACGAGGTCTTGAGAAGCTGTCGAAGTTATTCCTCAAAAGGCTGTAATGAGTTATAATTTGTAAGATTATAAATTACCCCTAGGGGGTGTTATGTCAGCATATTTCATTCACTGATTACTGACAAACTTACGTGTGTGGACTCAAAGGTCAGCATATCACCGGAGTTTATGATAAGTGACCAACTTACGACTTTATACTCAACTGCGCAGTCAATAGTAGTACATCACGAGTTAGAACGCCTACCTGGGTATATGTCTGACCCGTAATTACGCCCGGATATCCGTCGAGTTGATTGAAGAATAGTGTTCCTTGAAGAATGTCGCACTACACTCTGTTGGATCACAACACTCGTTGTTACATTGTTCATCAATAATTGCTCACACAATATCACTAAGAAGTTGATCACACTTCTCTGTGAGTGTTTATCGTGTTTTATGAGACACTTTGTTCACACGAACGCACAGATCGTTCTTTGTTGGTTATCCTGGAGTCAGTGTCACTCTCAGTAGAGTCAAAAGTAATTTGAAGACGTCACACCGCCCCACGCCGTCACTGCCCCCAGCACAAAGGAAAAGCTGACCTAGTACCTTTGCTTCCTTGCCACTTCCACGATGAAGCAAAGCAGAATGTTTGATTCTTGCTGTCTTAAGCAAAGACAACAATGTCCACTATCTTTACAATGGTAATAAAGTGGGAGCAGGATTTTCCTTAATTGTCCTGCTAAGGTAAGAGATGGACTGTCTCTTATTAAAATACACCTTACAACACTGGAGTCTGCAAGGAGCGTTGGTCGAAGCGACCACGTCCCATACTCGTACTGCATCTGCTATCAATTACTCGCTGTAGCAGTAAACAAGATGCTTGCCCCTTCTGAGAGGGCTGGGCCCCTCAGGGCTGAAAGGGACTGAAAGGGGCTGATACCCCCCTCGTGGAGAAAACTTCTCCACACAGGGTGTCAGCACGTGGTAGTGAGGGAGGGCCTGGCACCAGCACACACACGGGGTGTCATCACGTGGTAGTGAGGGAGGGCCTGGCACCAGCACACACACGGGGTGTCATCACGTGGTAGTCAGCACGTGGTAGTGAGGGAGGGCCTGGCACCAGCACACTCCCTCAAGGACTAATTAGTTTAACTTGCTTCAGTGGAACATTGGTTGTAGTTGTTAACACTGATCCACTGTTATGTTGCTTCTGCTGCTGTTGTTGCTGGTGTTCCTGCTGGTGTAGTTGGTGCTCCTGCTGTTGTTGCTGGTGTAGTTGGTGTTCCTGCTGCTGTTGTTGCTGGTGTAGTTGGTGCTCCTGCTCCTGTTGTTGCTGGTGAAGTTGGTGTTCCTCCTGCTGTTGTTGCTGGTGTAGTTGGTGCTTCTGCTGCTGTTGTTGCTGGTGTAGTTGGTGCTCCTGCTGCTTTTGTTGCTGGTGTTCCTGCTGCTGTTGTTGCTGGTGTTCCTGCTGCTGCTGCTGTTGCTGGTGTAGTTGGTGTTCCTGCTGCTGCTGTTGTTGATTGTGTAGTTGGTGTTCCTGCTGCTGTTGTTGCTGGTGTAGTTGGTGTTCCTGCTGCTGTTGTTGCTGGTGTAGTTGGTGTTCCTGCTGCTGTTGTTGCTGGTGTAGTTGGTGCTCCTGCTGCTGTTGTTGCTGGTGTAGTTGGTGCTCCTGCTGCTGTTGTTGCTGGTGTTCCTGCTGCTGTTGTTGCTGGTGTTCCTGCTGCTGTTGTTGCTGGTGTAGTTGGTGTTCCTGCTGCTGTTGTTGCTGGTGTTCCTTCTGTTGCTGTTGCTGGTGTTCCTGCTGCTGTTGCTGCTGGTGTAGTTGGTATTCCTGCTGCTGTTGTTGCGGGTGTAGTTGGTGTTCCTGCTGCTGGTGTAGTTGGTGCTCCTGCTGCTGTTGTTGCTGGTGTTCCTGCTGCTGTTGTTGCTGGTGTTCCTGCTGCTGTTGTTGCTGGTGTAGTTGGTGTTCCTGCTGCTGTTGTTGCTGGTGTAGTTGGTGCTTCTGCTGCTGTTGTTGCTGGTGTTCCTGCTGCTGTTGTTGCTGGTGTTCCTGCTGCTGTTGTTGCTGGTGTAGTTGGTGTTCCTGCTGCTGTTGTTGCTGGTGTAGTTGGTGTTACTGCTGCTGTTGTTGCTGGTGTTCCTGCTGCTGTTGTTGCTGGTGTTCCTACTGCTGTTGCTGCTGGTGAAGTTGGTGTTCCTGCTGCGGTTGCTGCTGGTGTAGTTGGTGTTCCTGCTGCTGTTGTTGCTGGTGTAGTTGGTGTTCCTGCTGCTGTTGTTGCTGGTGTAGTTGGTGTTCCTGCTGCTGTTGTTGCTGGTGTTCCTGCTGCTGTTGTTGCTGGTGTTCCTACTGCTGTTGCTGCTGGTGTAGTTGGTGTTCCTGCTGCTGTTGCTGCTGGTGTAGTTGGTGTTCCTGCTGCTGTTGTTGCTGGTGTAGTTGGTGCTCCTGCTGCTGTTGTTGCTGGTGTAGTTGGTGCTCCGGCTGCTGTTGTAGTTGGTGTTCCTGCTGCTATTGTTGCTGGTGTAGTTGGTGCTCCTGCTGCTGTTGTTGCTGGTGTAGTTGGTGTTCCTGCTGCTGTTGTTGCTGGTGTAGTTGGTGTTCCTGCTGCTGTTGTTGCTGGTGTAGTTGGTGCTCCTGCTGTTGTTGCTGGTGTAGTTGGTGTTCCTGCTGCTGTTGTTGCTGGTGTAGTTGGTGTTACTGCTGCTGTTGTTGCTGGTGTAGTTGGTGTTCCTGCTGCTGTTGTTGCTGGTGTAGTTGGTGCTCCTGCTGCTGTTGTTGCTGGTGTAGTTGGTGTTCCTGCTGCTGCTGTTGTTGCTGGTGTAGTTGGTGTTCCTGCTGCTGTTGTTGCTGGTGTAGTTGGCGTTCCTGCTGCTGTTGTTGCTGGTGTTCCTGCTGCTGTTGTTGCTGGTGTAGTTGGTGTTCCTGCTGCTGTTGTGACTGGTGTAGTTGGTTTTCCTGCTGCTGTTGTTGCTGGTGTAGTTGGTGTTCCTGCTGCTGTTGTTGCTGGTGTAGTTGGTGCTCCTGCTCCTGTTGTTGCTGGTGTTCCTGTTGCTGTTGTTGCTGGTGTTCCTGCTGCTGTTGTTGCTGGTGTTCCTGCTGCTGTTGTTGCTGGTGTAGTTGGTGTTCCTGCTGCTGTTGTTGATGGTGTAGTTGGTGTTCCTGCTGCTGTTGTTGCTGGTGTAGTTGGTGCTCCTGCTGCTGTTGTTGCTGGTGTAGTTAATGTTCCTGCTGCTGTTGTTGCTGGTGTAGTTGGTGCTCCTGCTGCTGTTGTTCCTGGTGTAGTTGGTGCTCCTGCTCCTGTTGTTGCTGGTGTTCCTGTTGCTGTTGTTGCTGGTGTTCCTGCTGCTGTTGTTGCTGGTGTTCCTGCTGCTGTTGTTGCTGGTGTAGTTGCCGTTCCTGCTGCTGTTGTTGCTGGTGTTCCTGCTGCTATTGTTGCTGGTGTAGTTGGTGTTCCTGCTGTTGTTGCTGGTGTAGTTGGTGTTCCTGCTGCTGTTGTTGCTGGTGTAGTTGGTGCTCCTGCTGCTGTTGTTGCTGGTGTTCCTGCTGCTGTTGTTGCTGGTGTTCCTGCTGCTGTTGTTGCTGGTGTTCCTGCTGCTGCTGTTGCTGGTGTTCCTGCTGCTGTTGCTGCTAGTGTAGTTGGTGTTCCTGCTGCTGTTGTTGCTGGTGTAGTTGGTGTTCCTGCTGCTGCTGTTGTTGCTGGTGTAGTTGGTGTTCCTGCTGCTGTTGCTGCTGGTGTAGTTGGTGCTCCTGCTGCTGTTGTTGCTGGTGTAGTTGGTGTTCCTGCTGCTGCTGTTGTTGCTGGTGTAGTTGGTGTTCCTGCTGCTGTTGTTGCTGGTGTAGTTGGTGCTCCTGCTGCTGTTGTTGCTGGTGTAGTTGGTGTTCCTGCTGCTGTTGTTGCTGGTGTAGTTGGTGTTCCTGCTGCTGTTGTTGCTGGTGTTCCTGCTGCTGCTGTTGCTGGTGTAGTTGGTGTTCCTGCTGCTGTTGTTGCTGGTGTTCCTGCTGCTGCTGTTGCTGGTGTAGTTGGTGTTCCTGCTGCTGGTGTTGCTGGTGTTCCTGCTGCTGCTGTTGCTGGTGTAGTTGGTGTTCCTGCTGCTGTTGTTGCTGGTGTTCCTGCTGCTGCTGTTGCTGGTGTAGTTGGTGTTCCTGCTGCTGTTGTTGCTGGTGTAGTTGGTGTTCCTGCTGCTGCTGTTGCTGGTGTAGTTGGTGTTCCTGCTGCTGTTGTTGCTGGTGTTCCTGCTGCTGCTGTTGCTGGTGTAGTTGGTGTTCCTGCTGCTGTTGTTGCTGGT
The DNA here is from genome assembly GCF_038502225.1 of Cherax quadricarinatus. Classification (NCBI taxonomy): domain Eukaryota; kingdom Metazoa; phylum Arthropoda; class Malacostraca; order Decapoda; family Parastacidae; genus Cherax; species Cherax quadricarinatus. The sequence goes on from NC_091337.1 coordinate 28,288,548, forward strand.
GTTCCTGCTGCTGTTGTTGCTGGTGTAGTTGGTGTTCCTGCTGCTGCTGTTGCTGGTGTAGTTGGTGTTCCTGCTGCTGTTGTTGCTGGTGTAGTTGGTGTTCCTGCTGCTGTTGTTACTGGTGTTCCTGCTGCTGCTGTTGCTGGTGTAGTTGGTGTTCCTGCTGCTGTTGTTGCTGGTGTTCCTGGTGCTGTTGTTGCTGGTGTAGTTGGTGTTCCTGCTGCTGCTGTTGCTGGTGTAGTTGGTGTTCCTGCTGCTGTTGTTGCTGGTGTAGTTGGTGTTCCTGCTGCTGTTGTTGCTGGTGTTCCTGCTGCTGTTGTTGCTGGTGTAGTTGGTGTTCCTGCTGCTGTTGTTGCTGGTGTTCCTACTGCTGTTGCTGCTGGTGTAGTTGGTATTCCTGCTGCTGTTGTTGCTGGTGTTCCTACTGCTGTTGCTGCTGGTGTAGTTGGTGCTCCTGCTGCTGTTGTTGCTGGTGTAGTTGGTGCTCCTGCTGCTGTTGTTGCTGGTGTAGTTGGTGCTCCTGCTGTTGTTGCTGGTGTAGTTGGTGTTCTTGCTGCTGCTGTTGTTGCTGGTGTTCCTGCTGCTGTTGTTGCTGGTGTAGTTGGTGTTCCTGCTGCTGTTGTGCCTGGTGTAGTTGGTTTTCCTGCTGCTGTTGTTGCTGGTGTAGTTGGTGTTCCTGCTGCTGTTGTTGCTGGTGTAGTTGGTGCTCCTGCTGCTGTTGTTCCTGGTGTAGTTGGTGCTCCTGCTGCTGTTGTTGCTGGTGTTCCTGCTGCTGTTGTTGCTGGTGTTCCTGCTGCTGTTGTTGCTGGTGTTCCTGCTGCTGTTGTTGCTGGTGTAGTTGGTGTTCCTGCTGCTGTTGTTGCTGGTGTTCCTGCTGCTGTTGTTGCTGGTGTTCCTGCTGCTATTGTTGCTGGTGTAGTTGGTGTTCCTGCTGTTGTTGCTGGTGTAGTTGGTGTTCCTGCTGCTGTTGTTGCTGGTGTAGTTGGTGTTCCTGCTGCTGTTGTTGCTGGTGTAGTTGGTGCTCCTACTGCTGTTGTTGCTGGTGTAGTTGGTGCTCCTGCTGCTGTTGTTGCTGGTGTAGTTGGTGCTCCTACTGCTGTTGTTGCTGGTGTAGTTGGTGCTCCTGCTGCTGTTGTTGCTGGTGTTCCTTCTGCTGTTGTTGCTGGTGTTCTTGCTGCTGTTGTTGCTGGTGTAGTTGGTGTTCCTTCTGCTTTTGTTGCTGGTGTTCTTGCTGCTGTTGTTGCTGGTGTAGTTGGTGTTCCTGCTGCTGTTGTTGCTGGTGTAATTGGTGTTCCTGCTGCTGTTGTTGCTGGTGTGTTAGCCCTGGTGGCCCTGCCTGTTGTAGTTGGTGCTCCTGCCTGCAGGTTAGCCAGCTGTTCCCTGGGCCGCTGTTGTTGCCTGGTGCCCGCTGCCAGATGGTTGCCCTGGCCGTTCCTGCCGCTTGCTGCTGGTAGTTGGTGTTCCTGCCGCTGTTGCTTGCTGGTGTTAGCCAGATGTTCCTGCCCGCTGTTCTTGCCTGGTAAGCTGGCTGGTCTCTGCCTGCCGTTGCTGCTGGTGTAGTTGGATGTTCCCTGCCTGCCTGTTGTTGCTGGTGGTAAGCTGGTGTTCCTGCCGGCCGTTGGTTGCCTGGTAGCTGGTGCCCTGCCGTTGTTGGCTTGGTAGCTGGTGGCCCTGCCCCTGCCGTTGGGCTGGAAGCAGCTGGCCCGTCCTGCCGAGCTGGCTTGCGTCTCGAGCTGTTGCTGCCCTGGTGTTCCCGCCTGCTGTTGCTGGTGCCAGTTGGTGTTCCTGCCGCTGCTGTTGCCCTGCTGTAGCTGGCCGGATCCCCGCTGCTGCTGTTGGTGTCTTCCCTGCCTGCTGTTGTTGCCTGGAGTCCCGCCGGCTGTTAGCTTGGTGTCCCCTGCCGCGTTGCTTGGCTGCCGTTAGCTGCCGAGCTTGATGGTTGCCACTGGCCGTTCCCGCTGCCGTTGTTGCTGGTAGTTGGTTGGTTCAGATTGCCCGCCTGTTGCCAATGGTGGTTCCCGGGCCGCTGTTGTTGAGGTGTCCGAGCTTGTTAAGTGGTGTCCCGCCGCTGCTGTTGCTGGTGTAGCCGGTTGTTGGCTGGTTGTTGCTGGTGTCCGCCGCTGCCAGCTGGTGCAGTTGGTGTCCTGCCGCCGTTGTTGCTGGTGTTCCCTGGGCTGCTTGCTGGCTTGGTGCCTGAGGGCCTGCTGCGGTTATGGTCTTCCCGCTGGCCCGCTGGTTGCTGGTGTTAGTTATTGGTCTTCCCGGCTGCTTGTTGCTGGTGTCTCGCTTGCCGCTGGTTGCCCGTGGTTGGTGTTCTTCCCGGGCAAGGCTGTTTGCTGGTGAAGTTGGTGTCCTCCGCCGGTTGGCTGGTGGTGTCCAGGCTGCCGCTTGCTGGTTGAGTTGGTGTCCTGCCGGCTGTTGTTGCTGGTGAAGCTGGTGTCCTGCTTGGGCTGTTGGCCTGCTGGTTGTTCCTGCCGCGTTGTTGCTGGTGTAGCTGGTGTCCCAAGGTTCGCCGTTGGGCCTTGTTGTAGCTGGTGTCCCGCTGTTAACAGGTAGTTGGTGTTCCTTGCAGCTGGTTGTTATCCACTGGTTGTTCCTTGCTGCCACGTTGCCAGGTGCATTGGTGTTCCTGCTGTTGTTGCTGGTGTCCTTGCGCTGTTGTTGCCTGGTGTAGTTGGTGTCCTACAAGGCCTTGTTGGTGGTAGTTGGTGTCTCTGCTACTTGTTGTTGTGGTAGTTATGTTCCTGCTACGTTGTTGCTGGTGTTCCTGCCGCTGTTGTTGCTGGTGTAGTTGGTGTTCCTGCTGGTTGTTACTTGGGTGTTCCTACTGCTGTTGCTGCTTGGTGTTAGGTTGGTTATCCTTGCTGCTGGTTGTTGTTGAACACCTGCCGTTGTTGCCAGAAGTTGGTGCCCTGCCGCTGTTGTTGCTGGTGAGTTGGTGGCCCTGCTGCTGTTGTTGCTGGTGTTGCTGGTGTAGCTTGCTGTCCGCCTGCTGGTGTAGCTGGTGTCCTGCTTGTTGCAGTAGCTGTTGTTCTCTGCTGCTGTTGTTGCTGGTGTCCGCTGCTGCTGCAGAAGCAGTCTCGCTGCTGTTGTTGCTGGTGTAGCTGGTGTCTGCTGCTGCTGTTGCTGCAAGTAGCTGGTTCCTGCCGCTGTTGCTGGTGTCCTGGCCGCCGCGTTGCTTGGTGTTAGCTGTTGTTCTGGTCAGCGGTGTGCCCTGCTGGTTGTTCCCAAGCTGTTGTTGCTGGTGTAGTTGGTGTTCCTGCTGCTGCTAAGTTGTCTGGCGGTAGCCAGCCCTGCCCGCTAGCTGCTTGCTGGTAGCTGGTGTTCTGCTGCTGTTGTTAGCTGGTGTCCGCTGCGCTGCCTGCTGTAGTTGGCTGGTGTCTGCTGCTGCTGTTGCTGGTGTTCCCAGCCATGCTGCTGTTGTAGCTGGTGTCCCGCTGCCGCTTGCTTGCTTGTGTGGAGTTGGTGTTCTGCTGCTGTTGCTTGCTGGTGTAGTTGGTGTTCTTGCTGCCCAAGCTTGCTGCTGTGTCTACGCCGCCGTTGTTGGAAGCTGTGCAGGTGTTGTCCCCGCCTGCTGCTGTTGCTGTCGGTTCCCACTGTTGCCGCTGGTGGTGTAGCTGGTGATCTGCTGCTTGTTGCTGGTGCTGGTGCTGCTGCACCGCTGCTGCTTGCTGGTGTATAGCCCTGCGCTGGGCTGTACAGTAGCTGGTGCTCCCCTGCTGCTGTTGTAGCTGAAGCTCCCGCTGCTGCTGTTGCTGGTGTAGCTGGTGTTCTTCGCTGCTGTTGTTGCTGGAAGTTCCCGCTTGCCAGCTAGGCTGTTGCTGGTGCAGTTCCTGCTGTTCTCCTGCTGCTGTTGTGCTGGCGTAGCTGTTTCCTCTGTTGTTGCTGCTGTAGTTGAGTTCTGTTCCCGCTGTTGTTGCTGTAGCTGGTGTGCTGCTGCTGTTGTGCTCCGGTGTTCCAGTGCCTGCCCTGGCCGCTGCTTGTTCCCGGTGTTCCTGCCGCTGTTGTTGCTGGTAAGTGGTGTTCCTGCTGCTGTTGTGCTGTTGTCCCTCTGCTGCAGCTGTCCTGCTGCTGTTTGCAGTTATGCTTCCCTGCCGCTGTTGTTGCTGGTGTCTGCTGGCTGTTGTTGCTGGTGTCCTGCTGCATTGTTGCTGGTGTAGCTGGTGTCCTCGTTGCTGGTGTAGTTGGTGTTCCTGCGCTTGTTGCTGCTTGTTGCTGGTAGTTGGTGTTCCTCCCTGCTGTTGTTGCTGGTGTAGCTTAGGTGCCCTACCGGGCGTTGCTGGTGTAGCAGGCCCTACCGCTGGCTTGCTGCTGTAGTTGCTGGCCCCACTGCCGTTCCGCTGTAGCTGGTGCCCTGGGTTGCTTGTGTTCCTGCTGGCGGTGTTCCTTCTGCTGCTGTTGCTGGTGTTCTTGCTGCTGTTGTTGCTGGTGTAGTTGTTGGTTCTTCTGCTGCTGCCGCTGTTCCAGGCTGCCCGCTACTGTTGCTGGTGGTGTCTCGCTGCTGTTGCTTGCTGGTGTAGCTGGTGTCTTCTGCTGCAAGGGTTATTGTTCTCAAGAAGCAGGGGTCTGCGCGTTGCTGCTGTTGCTGGTGTCGCTGTTGTTGCTTGGTGTTTCTGCTGCTTGTTGCTGGTGTCTTGCTGCTGTTGCTGCTTGGTGTAGTGGTTGTGGCTGCCGCTGTTGTTGCTGATGTAGCTTGGTGTGCACCCTGCTTGCTGTTGTTAACTGGTGTAGCTGCTGCTGCCTGCTGCTGTTGCCTGCTGGTGTTCCCGCCTGCTTGCTGCTGTGCTCCGTCGTGTTACGGGTAGCCTGCCTGTTCTGCTGCTGTAGTTGTTGTCTCGCTGCTGTTGTTGCTGGTATGCGTTCCCCGTTGCCTGGGCCGTTGCTGGCTGGTAGCTTGGTTGCTGCCGCGTTGTTGCTGGTGTTACCCCGCCGCTTGTTAGTTGAAACCCTGCTGTCTGCGTTGTTGCTGTGCTGGTGTAGTTGGTTGTTCCTTCTGGTTGTTGCTGGTAGTTGGTGTTCCTTCTAAGCTGCTGTTGCTTGCTGGTAGTGGAGTTTCCTTGGGTTGCTTGCTGTTGCTGGTGTTCCCGCTATTGTTGCTTGTTTCCTGCTGTTGTTGCTGGTGTAGGTTGTTCTGCTTGCCCATGCCTTGCTGGTTGTAGCTGGTGTTCTGCTGCTGCTGCTTGCTGGTGTCCAAGCCTGCTGTTGCTGCTGTGCTGCTGTTGTTCCTTGCCGGCTGTTGTTGCTGGTGTAGCTAAGGTGTTCCCTTGCTGCTTGCTGTTGCTTGATGTAGGTGGTGTCCGCCTGCTTGTTGCTGTAGTTGGTTGCTGCTGCCTGTTGCTGGTAGTTCCTTGCCGCTGTTGCTGTCCTTGCTGCTGCCTGCTTGCTGTTCCCTGCTGTTGTTGGCGCTGGTGTTCCGCTGTTGTTGCTGCCGCTATGCTGCTGCTGTTGCTGGTGTTCCTGCTGCTGCTTGCAGGTGTAGTGTGTCGCTGCTGCCTGCTGCTGTTAGCTGGTGCCCATATTGCTGTGTAACAGTAGCTGCCGCTACCGCCGTTGTTGCTGGTGTAGCTTGGTGCCCCTGCTGCTTGTTGTTGCTGGTGCCCTGCTGTTGCTGCTGGTGTTCTGCTGCTGTTGCCTGGTAGCTGGAGAATCTCTTGCTGTTGGGCTTGTGCTGGTGCCAAGCTGCCACTGCCCTGCTGTTCCTGCTGCTGTTGTTGCTGGTGTGAATGGTGTTCCAGGTTGTTGTTGCTTGGGTGGAAGTGGTGTTCCTGCTGCTGTTGTTGCTGGTGTTCAGCCTTGTTGTTGCTGGTGCCCTTCTGCTTGCTGGTGTGTTGCTGGTGTTCTGCTGCTTGTTGCATGGTGCCAGCAGGTGTTCCTAGCTGCTGTGCTGCATTGCTTGGTGTTCCTCTCGCTGTCCTTGTTGCTTGGTGTAGTTGTTGCCCTGCTGCTGTTGTTGCTGGTGTCCTGCTGCTGCTGTTGTTGCTGGTGTTCCTGCTGCTGTTGTGCTGTGAAGCAGTCTGCCTTGCTTGGTGTAGTTGCTGGTGTAGCTGGTGCCCTTGCCGGCCTTGCTGCTGGTTGTGCTCGCCTGCTGCTTGCTGTGTCTCGCTGCGTTGCTGCTTGGTGTAGCTGGTGTGCCTTGCTGTTGTTGCTGGTGAACAGTTCCCTGCTGCTTGTTGTTGCTGCTGTGTCGTTGTTGTTGCTGCTGTAGTTGATGCTTGCTCCCGCTGTAGTTGCTGGTGTAGTTGGATGCCCACCCTGTTGTTGCTGGTGTCCCTGGTGCTGCTGTTGCTGGTGTTCCTGTGCGCTGTTGCTGGTTGTTGCGTTCTGCTGCCGCGGTGTGAAGCTGGTGTAGCCCTTGCTGTGCTATGTTGCAGCTGGTGTCCCCTGCTGCTAGTTGTTGCTGGTGAAGCAGGCTCGTTCTGCTGCCTGTTGAACTGGTAGTAAGTTGGTGTCTCTGCCGCTGCTGTTGCTGCCTGTAGTTGGTTAGCCCTGCTTGCTGTTGTTCCGCCTAGTTGTTAGCCCGCTGTTGTTGCTGGTGTGGCTGCCCCGTTGCTGGTTGTTGCTGGTGTCCTGCTGCTGCTGTTGCTGCTGTCCTGCCGCTGTTGTTGCTGGTGTAGCTAGCGTCTCCGCTGGCTGTTGCCAGCTGGTGTCCGCTGCCCATTGTTGCGGGTGCAGCTGGTGCTCCCGCTGTTGCTGGCTGTGCGGTTGCGTCCCTGCGTGTTGCGCTGGTGCCAGCTGCGTCCTGCCGCTGTTGCGGTGTTCTGCGTTACGTTTGTCTTGCGGTGTCTGCTGCCGTTGCTGCTGGTGTCTTCAGCTCCCGCCTGCTGTTGCTGCGTGGGCTCGGCCGTTCCGCTTGCTGCCAAGTGCAGCTGGCCGTGGCCCGCCTTGCTGGTTGTTGCTGCTGGCAGCTGGTGTCCTGCCATGCCGCGTTGTTGCTTGGTGGTAGCTGGCCGTCCCGCTGCTGCCGCTGTTGTTGCTGGTGTTAGCTGCGCTGCGTTGTTGCTGCAGTAGCGTGGTGTCCTGCCGCTGCGTGCCGTTGCTGGTGTAGGCTGGTTGCCTGCTGGTTGTGCTGTGCAGGTTGTGCGCTTGGCCGTTGCTGCTGGTGTTAGCTGGTGTCCCGCCGCGCTGCTGCTGGTGAGCTGGTGTTCCCTCGCCGCGTGCTGTTACTGGTTCCTGCTGCCGCTGCTGCTGGTGTTAGCTGGTGTCTGCCCTGCTGCTTGCTGCTGGTGTCCTGCAAGGTTGTTGCCGCCTGCTGCTGTTGCTGGTGTAGTTGGTGTTCCTGCCGCGTGCTGCTGGTGTCCCTGCCGCCGCGTGCTGCCGCTTGCAGTGGTGTTCCTCGCTGCCTGCCTTGGTTGCTGGTGTGGTGCTTCCAAGCGTTGTTGCTGGTAGTGGTGTCTGCCGCGGTGCTGCTTGGTGCTGGTGTAGGGTTGGTGCTCTGCAGCTGCTGCTGCTGGTGTAGCTTGGTGTCTCCGCCTGTTGCTGCTGGTGTTCCTGCCCGCTGCTGTTGCTGGTGTAGTTGGTGTCTCTGCTGTTGTTGCTGGGTTGTCCGCTGTTGTTGCTGCTGCAAGGTGTAGCTTGGTAGTTAAGCTGGTGTTCCCGCTGCCTTGCTGGTGTAGCTGGTGTCCTGCCGCTGTTGTTGCTGGTGTAGTTGGTGTCTCGCTGCTGTTGCTGTTTATGTCTTGCGGTTGCCTGTTGCTTGGTGTAGCTGGTGTCTCAGCTGGCTTCCCGCTGTTGTTGCTGTTCCTGGGCTACCGCTTGTTGCTGCATGGTGTAGCTGGTAGTCGTTCTGCTGCGCTGTAGCTGTTAGTTCCCACGCCGCTGTTGTTGCTGGTGCAGCTGGTGTTCCCTGGGCTGCCGTTGTGCTGGTGGAAGTTGGCTCGCTGCTGCCTTGTTGCTGCAGGTGTGCTTGCCCGCTCCGGCTGCTGCTTAGTTGGTGTCTCGTCTGCACCGCTTGTTGCTGCAGTAAGGTTGGTATTCCCGCTGCGTTGTTGCTGGTGCTCCCACCGCCGCTTGGTGTAGCTGGTTGTTCTGCCGCTGCCTTGTTGCTGGTGTAGTTGGTGTTCCCGCCCTTGCTGTTGGTTGCCTGGTTGTCTTGCTTGCCGTTGCTGGTGTTTCCGCTGGCTGTTGTTGCTGGTGTTCCTGGGCTTGTTGGTTGTTGCTGGTTGCAGGTTGTTCCTGCCGCTGTTGTTGCTGATAGCTGGTGTCTCGCTGCCTTGTTGGTTGCTGGTGTAGTTGGCGCTCCTGCCCCGCTGTTGTTGCCTGAGCCCTGCCTTGCTGCCTTGTTGCTTGGTGGTCCCCGCTGCCTGTTGTTGGTGTCTCCCTGCCGCCGTTGGTTGCTGGTGTCCTGCCTTGGGCTAGCGTTGTTGCTGGTGAAGGTGCCCTGCCGCCGCTGTTGTGCTGGTGGTGCAGTTGGTGTTCCTTGCCGCTTGTTGGTTGCTGGTGTAGTTGGCGGTTCCCGCTGCTGATGTTGCTGGTGTAGTTGGCGTTCCTGCTGCTATTGTTGCTGGTGTAGTTGGCGTTCCCTAAGGCTTGTTGAGCTGGTTGTTCCTGGCTGCTAGCTTGGTTGCCCTGGTCAACTTGCCGTTCCTGCTTGCTGGTTGTGGACTCGGTTAGCCGTTAGCCTGCTGGGCTGTTCCTTGCCTGCCTGGTTGTTAGCTGGTGTTCCCTGCCTGCCGTTGTTGCCTGGTGTAGCTTGGTGTTCCTGCTGCCTGCTATTGCTGGAGGTTCCTGAGCTGGCGTTGCCTGGCCGTTCCCGCTGCTGTTGGTTGCAGGTTGGTAGCCCTTGCCGTCTCGCTTGCTTGGGCTGCGGTTCAATGTTCCTCGCCTGCTGCCGCTTGCTGGTGTAGCTTATGTCTCCCTGCTGCTGTTGAACTTGGTGTAGTTCTGCAATCGCCCAAATGCGCCCGTTGCTGGTTGGTCTGGTTGGTTGCCCAAGCTGCTGTTGTTGCTGGTGTTCCTTGCAGCCGTTGTTGCTTGGCGTTCCTGCCTGCTGTTGTTACTGGTGTTAGCCGGTTCCTTGCCTTGCTGTTTTTGTTGCTGGTGTTCCCGCTTGCGCCTGGAAGTTAGTTGGTTAGTTCCTGCTGAAGCTGGCTGTTGCCTGGTTGTCTTCGCTGCCGTTGGTTAGCTGGTGGTTCCTTGGTAAACCTTCCGGCTGTTGCTTGCTGGTGGTAGCTTGGTAGCCCTGCCTGCTGCTTGTTGCCAGTAGTTGGTGTTCCTGCCTGCTGTTTGTCTGGCATTTCTGGCCTGTTCCTTGCGCTGCTGCCGCTTGCCGTTGCGTTCCTGCCACCTTGCCGCTGGTTGAACAGGTGTCCCTGCCTGCTGCTTGCCAGGTACGCAGTTGGTGTCCTCGCCCTGGCCAAGGTTGCTGGTGTAGCTGGTGCCCTGCCTGCCTGTTCTTGCTGGTTGTTCCTGCTGGGCTAGTTGGCTGCTTGGCCTGAACCCCGCTGGCTTGCCGCTGGTGCAGTTGGTGTTCCCTGCCGCTGCTTGTTGCTGGTGTAGTTGGTGTTCCTAGCATTGCTTGCTGGTTGTTAGCTTGGTGTTCCTTGCTGGTTGTTGCCTGCAGTAGCTTGGCTGTTGTTCACATTGCTGAGCTTGGTGGCCCCTGCCGGCTGTTGGGCTTGCTTGGTGTAGCTGGTGTCCTCGCCTGGCCGGCTTGCTTGCTGGTAGCTAGAGTTCTACTGCCCTGCTGCTTGCTTGGTTAGCTGGTGCTTCCAAGCTGCCAGCTTGTTGCTGGTGGTTCCAGCTGGTTCCTTGCCTGGTTGTTCTTGCTGGTCGTTGCCTGCCTTGGCTGTTCCTGCTGGCTGCAGTTGGCTGGTTTTCCTGCCGCCTGTTGCCAAGGTTTATGCTGGCTGTTCTTCGCTGGCTGTCTCATTACAGTTGGTTGCTATGCTCCTGTTCCTGCCGCTGGTTGTTGCTGGTGTTCCCTGCTGCCTGTTGTTGCTTGTGGTAGTTGGCGGTCTCCTGGCCATTGCTGCTGGTTGTAGGTTGGCGGAGCTGGTTGTTGCCCCTGGTAGCCGGCCGTCCTGCTGCTGGTTGTTAGCTGGTGTTCCTGCCGGGCTGGGTTGTTGCTTGCTAGGTTGGCGTTCCCTGCCTGCCATTGTTGCTGGTTGGTAGTTGGTGTTCCTGCTGCTGTTGCTGGTCTAGGTTGAGGTTCCCGCTTGCCAGCCTGTTGCTGGCGTTCCCGCTGCTGGTTGTTAGCTTGGTGTTCCCTGCTGTTCTTGCTGGTTGCTTCCTGCCAGGGCTGGTTGTTGCTCTGGGCCCAGCCGTTGCTTGCTGGTGTTAGCCGGTTGTTTATGCCGCTTGTTGTTGCTGGTGTTCCTGCTGCTGTTAAGCAGTAGTTGCGTTCCTGGTTGTTGCCAGTTGGTCCCCACCTGCCGTTGAGCTTGGCAGTTGAACTTGGTGTTCCGCCGGGCGGTTGCCGCTTGCTGGTGGCTAGGTTGGTAACCCGCTTCGCCTGCTTGTTGCTGGTGTAGCTTGGTGCCCTTGCCTGCCTGTTGTTGCTGGTGCAGCTGGTGTCCGGCCACCGTTGCAGCTGGTGTCCGCTTGCCATTGCTGGCTGGTCTGCAGCTGGTGCCCTGCCGTTGTTGTTGCTGGTATAGCTGGATGTTCCTGGCCGCCGTTGTTCGCTTGGCGGTAGTTGAAACTCCTACCGCTGCCTGCCGGAAGGCTTGGTAGCCCCTGGTATCCTTGCTTGCTGGTTGAAGCTGGCGTTCCCCTACCTGGCTGCTGCTTGCTGGGTGGTAGCTGGTACCCACGCCGCTGCTCGCTTGGCTGGCAGCTGGTGCTCCCTGCCGCCTGTTTGGTTGCTGGTGCAGCTGGCGTTCCGCCGGCTGCCCTGCCTGCTGGTTGTAGCTGGTGTTCCTTGCCGCTGCCTATTGTTGCTGGTGGTATTACACGCCGTTGGCTGTCCTGGTAGCCCCTGGCGTCCCGGCCGCTGCTGTTGCTGGTGCAGCTGGCGTCCTGGCCGCCGTTGCCATGCTGGTGTCTCGGCTGCCGTTGCCGCCGGTGCCCAGCTGGTGTTCCGGCTGTTAAGGCTGGTGCAGCTTCCTGCCCTGCTGTTGTTGCTGGTGTAGTTGGTGCTTCCCAACTTGCTGCTGGTGTTAGTTGAGGTTCCTGGTTAGCTTGCAGCAGCTTACCAGGCACTCCGCTGGTTGTTGTTGCCGGAGCAAGCTTGGAGGTTCCTGCTGTTGTGGCTCCAGTAGTTGGTTTTCCTGCTTGCTAAGGCTGGTAGCTTGGTGTTCCCAAGGCCTGCTGTTCTTGCTGGTTGCTGGTAGCTTGGTGCTTCCCGCTGCCTGTTGTCTTGCTGGTGTAGCTTGGCGTCTCTGGCTGCCGGTTGGCTGGCCCGGTTCCTTCAGCTTGGCCTTCCTTGCCGCTGGTTAAGTCCTTGCTGGCTGTTGAGCTGGTGTTCCTGCTGCAGCTTGTTGCTGGCTAGGTTGAGGCTTCCTGCCTGCTGCTTGTTGCTGGTGTTCCAGCTGGCTGGGTTCTTGCTGGCTGGGTTCCGTTGCTGCCCATTGCTGCTAGGTTGGTCTTAGCCAGGTTCCGCTGTTGTTGCTGGTGTAGCCATGGTCTTCCCGAGTTATTGTTGTTGCTGGTGCAGCTTATGCCCTCCACTGCCTGTTGTTGCCTGGTGGTAGTTATGCCCTGCCTGCCTGCTTATTGCTTGGTGTTCCCTGCCAAGGCCTGTTGCTTGCTGGTGTCTCTGCCGATGGTTAGCTGGTCTTTCCTGCTTTGTTACGGCTGTTCCGTTCAAGCATTACATGGTGGTTCCTCGCCTGCATGTTGTTGCTGGTGTAGCTGGCCGTTCCCGCTGCTGCCGTTGCTTGGTTAGCTGGTGTTCCATGCTGCTGTTGTTGGGCGGTGGTGTCTGCTGTTCTTGCTGGTTGTTTCTTGCTGGCTGCTGCCTGGTCTTCCGCTGTTGTTACAGAACAGGTGTTCTTGCCTGCCTGTTGTTGCTGATGCATTGAGGTCTCAATATATTGGAAGAAGCCAGTTCTGCCAGTTGTTGTTGCTGGGTGTTCCTGCCTGTTTCTTGTTGCTGGTGAACCGCCGTGGTTGCCGGCAGCTAGGTTGGTTCCTTCCCCGCCTGCTTGTACTTGGTGTTCTGCCGCTGCTTGCTTGCTGGTGTAGCTTGGTGTCCCTCCCGCCTGCTTGTTGCTGGTGCAAGTTGGTTGCCCGTTCCGCTGCTGTTGTTGCTGGTGGTTCCAGTTGCCAGCGTTGTTAGTTGGAAGTTCTCGCTGCTGGTTGCTTGGCTGGTAGCAGGCTGGTTCCCCGCCGTTCCCGTTGCCAAGTGGTTAGCTGGCGTTCCCTGCTGCTGTTGTTGCCTTGGGCGTCTTGCGCTTCGCCGCTTGCTTGCTTGGTGTCCTTGCTGCCTGGTTGTTGCTGGTCCGTCCCTGCTGCCGCTTGCTGGTGTACCTTGCCGCTGCTGCCATTGATTGGTGTAGTTGGTGTTCCTGCTGCCGTTGCTTGCTGGTGTAGCTTAGCGTTTCCTGCTGCCTGTTGTTGCTGGTGTCTCGAGCTTGGTTGCCTTGCTGGTCTAGGTTGTCTTCGTTGCTGGTTGTTGCTTGATCTAGCCTGTTGTTCGCTGGCTGCTTCCCAAGCCGCTGGTTGTAGCTGGTGCCCTGCCGCCGTTGTTGCTGGTGTTCCTCCGCTGCTGTTGCTTGCTGGTTTTCCTGCTTGCCGCTTGTTGCTGGTTGTAGTTTGGTGCCCTTCCGGCTGTTGTTGCTGGTGCAGGGTTCCCGCGCTATTGTTGCTGGCGGTAGTTGGTGTCTTGCCCTGAAGGTTGCTGGTGCAGTTGGTGTCTTCCTGCCGCTGTTGCTGCTGGTGTAGTTGGTGCTCATACTGCTGTTGTTGCTGGTGAAGCTGAGGTCCCTACTGCTGCTTGTTGCCTGGAGAAGTTGGAGTTCCCGGGCCTGGCTGTTGGCTTGCTGGTGTTCCTCTGGCTTGTTGTTGCTGGTGTTCTTGCCGTTACGTTGTTGCTGGCGTAGCTTGGTGTTCCCCGCTTTTCCTTGCTTCTGGTTGCTACGTTGCCCGGCTACTGCCATTGCTTGGCTGAAAACCTGCCGCTGTTGTTGCTGGTGTAGTTGGTGTCTCGCTTACGCTTATTGCTGGTGCAGCTGGTGTTCCGCCTGGGCCGTTGCTTGCTGGTGTTTCAGCCTGCTGCTTGTTGCTGGCGTTTCAGCTGCTGTTGCTGGTGGTGGTTCCCTGCTGGCCTATTGGCCTGCTGGTGAAGCAGGCGTTCCTGGGCTCGCCGTTGTTGCTGATGCAGCTGGTGTCTTCCGCCTGCTCCTTGTTGCTGGTGTAAGCTGGAGGTTCCCTGCCGCTGTTCGTTGCTGGTGTCCCGCGTCGCCTGTTGCTTGCTGGTGTCTCGCATTGCCGTTGTTGCCTGGTGTAGCTGGTGTTCCCCGCCAGTTAGCTGGCCAGTTAGGCTGGCCCTGCCCCTGCTGCCGTTGTTGCTGGTGTTCCGCCTGGCTGCTGTTGCTTGGCGTGGTCCCCGTTCCTGCCAGGCTTGTTGCCATTAGTTAACTCTCAAACAGCAAGATTGGTGTCTTCCGGGCCGCTGGCTGTCAGGTTGGTAGCTATTGTCCGGCTGCTGTTGTTGCCTGGTGTTCCTTGTCCGCGTTGTTGCTGGTAGCTGGTGTTCCGCCCGCTGCTAGCCGCTGGTGTAGTTGGTTCACTCGCCCTATTGTTGTCTGCTGGTTGAAGTTGGTGTTCCTGCTTGGCTGTTGCTTGCTGGTGGTAGTTCCTGTTTCCGCTGCCGTTATTCGCCGCGCTGGTGTTCCCTGCTGGCGTTGTTTACTGGTGCAAGCAGGTTCCTGCCTGCCATTGTTGTTACTGGATGTGCAGTTGGTGTTCCTGCCGCCTGCTTGCTGCTGGTGTAGCTTGGCGTCCCTGCTGGCTTGGTTGCTTGCCGGTGGTCCCCGTAGTTAATGCTTCCTGTCCTGTCATTGTTGTTGCTGGTATCCGGCTATTGTAATGCTGGTGCAGCCCCTGGTGTCCTGCCGTCATTGTTCTCGGTGGCATTGGTTGGTCTCACGCCCTGCCCTTCGTTGCTTGCAGAGTTGGAGGTTCCTGCCACATTAGGGCTGGTTGTTAGCTGGCGTTCCTGCTGCTGTTGCTTGCTGGTGTTCCTGCTGGGCTGTTGTTCTGTTAGCTGGTGGTGTCCCCAGGCTGGCCAGTTCCTCGCTGGCTGTTGCTGGCGGTCTTCCTTGCTGCTATTGGTTAGCTGGTGTAAGCGCGAGCTTCCTGGGCTGTTCGCTTGCTGGCGTTCCAGCTGGCTTGTTGCCTGCCTGGCTGTCGTTCAAGGCTTGGTTGTTAGCTTGGTAGTTCCCTGCTTGCCTGCTTGTTTACTGCGGTTCCTTGCCCGCTGTTTCTTGCTGGTTGTTTGCCTGCCGCTTAGCTTGTTGCTGGTGTTCCTACTGCCGCTTACGCTTGCTGGTGTTCCTGCTGCTGCTGCCAGTTGCTAGGCTGGTTCCTGCCCTGCCTGCCTTGTTGGGCCTTGCAGGTAGCTATGTCCGCTACACCGCTGCTGGCTGGTAGCTGGAATCCTTGGCTGTCATCGGCCGCCTGGTTGTAGCTGGTGTAGCTCGGTTGGGCCCTGCCAAGGCCGCCCTTGCTGCCTGGTTGTTAGCTTGGTGTAGCTTGGCCGTTCCTGCTTGCCATTGTTGCTGGTGTAGCTTGGTGTTCCCCAAGGCCTACAGTTGCTTGGCTGGTAGCTTGGTGTTCCCGCCGCTGGCGTTGTTGCTGGTGTTCCCAGCTGGTTGTTGCCTGGCCGCTTGCCTGGCTTGGTTGTTAGCTATGTCTCACAGGCTTGCTGTTTGCTGGGTTCTGGCTGTCCTGCCTATATAGCCATTATTGCTGGTTGTTAGCTGGTGTCTCGCCTTGCTGTTGTTGCTGGTAGTTACCTGCTGCCGCTGCTGCTGGTTGTTAGCTGGTGTCCTACTGCCTGCTTGCCATTGCTGGTGAAGTTGAGAACCCAAGGCCGGCTTGCTGCTGGTGTTACACCCTTGGCATGTTCCCGCTTGCTGGTTGCTAGGGTTGGAGTTCCTGCCTGCCGCTTGTTGCTGGTGAAGCAGGTCTTGGCTGCTTGCCTAGAAGCATGTTCCTTGCTTGGCTATTGGTTGTTAGCTTGGCGGGCCCCGCCATTACAAGGCCTGGCATAGTTGGCTGGTTAGCCTGGCTGTTCCTTGCTTGCCGTTGGTTGCAGTTGGTGTCCTCGCCTGTCAGCTTGTTGCTGGTAGTTGGTGTTCCCTGCCAAGGTTGGCCTGGCTGTTAGCTGGTGTTCCCGCTGCCGTTGTTGCTGGTGTAGCTGGTGCCCTCCCGCGTTGTTGCTGTAGTTGGTTCTGCCGCTGTTGTTGCGGTGTTCCTTGCTGCTGCCGCTGCTGGTGTCCTGCTGCTGCTGCTGGTGCAGCTGGTGTTCCCTTCCCTTGCTGCTGCTACGTAGTTGGTGTGCCCTGCGTTGTTGCTTGTAGTAGTTGCGGCTGCTGCGTTGCTGGTGTCTGCTGCTGTTACGTTCCGTTTCCTGCCGCTGTTGTTGCTGGTGTAAGCGTTCCCGCTGCATTGTTGCTGGTGAGCTGGCGTCTCTGCTGTTGGCCGGCAGTTGTGCTGGTGTTGCCGTTGCCGCTGGAGTTCCCGCCGCGTTGTTGCTGGGTAGTAGGTGTCCTTCCGCTGCTTGTTGCTGATGTGAAGCTTGGTGTCTCGCCGCCGTTGTTGCTGGCGTAGCTGGTGCCCTGCGCTGCTGTGCTGGAGTTCCGCCGCCTTGTTGTGCTTCTCCTGCTGCCTTGCTGCTGTGTATGCCTGCTTGTTGTTGGCTGGTGTTCCTGGGCGGTTGCTTGCTGGTGAGGTTGTTCCTGCTGTTGCTGGTGGTGTTGGCGCTGCTGCTGCTGGTGTAGGAGTTGCCGCTGGTCATGACTGCTGTTGTTGCTGGTGTTAAGGTTGGTTGCTGGTTTCTGCTGTTGTTGCTGGTGTAGCGATGCTTGCGCTGTTGCTGGTGTTCTGGCTGCTGTTGTTGCTGGTGTTCTGCCGCTGTTGTGCTGGTGCAGTTGGTGTCTGCTGGGTTTTTGTTGCTGGTGCCCGCCTGCTGTTGTTACCTGTGCTGGCCTGTTGTTGCTGGTGTTGCTGCTAGCTGTTGTTCCTGCTGGTTGTGCAGAAGCAGGTGTTCCTGCTGCTGCTAGTTGCTGATGTAGTTGGTGTTCCTGCCTGCTGTTGTTGGCTGGTGTGAAGTTGGTGTTCTGCTGCTGTTGTTATGAGGTTCCTGCTGCTTCTGTTGCTGGTTTTCCGGCTTGTTGTTGCCTGGGTTGAAGTTGTGTTCCCGCTTGCAGCTAAGGTTGTGTAATTGTTCCAAGCCGCTGTTGTTCGGCTGGTAGCTATTGGTCCCGCCCTGCTGTTGTTGCTGAGTAGTTGGTGCCCTTGCTTGGCTGTTGTTGGCCGTGTTCCTTGCCTGCCTGTTGTTGCTGGTTGTTCCTTGCTGGTTGTTGCCTGGTGTCCTGCTGCCGCTTGTTGCTGGTGTTCCCAAGGCTGGCGTTGTTGCTGGTGTAGCTGGTGTCCCGCTGCTGCTGTTGCTGGTAGTTGGTGTTCCTGCCGCTGCTGTTGCTGGTGTAGTTGGTGTCTGCCGTTGTTGCTGGTGTAGTTGAGTTCCTGCTGCTGTTGTTGCTGGTGTCTTCGCTGCTGTTGTTGCTTGTGTAGTTGGTGTTCCCGCGCTGCTGTTGCTGGTGTAGCTGGTGTTCCGCTGCTGTTGTTGCTGGTAGTTGGCAAGCCGCCGCCGTTGTTGCTGGTGTCCCGCCGCTGTTGCTGCACTTTTGCTTTTCGCTGGTTGTTGCTGGTGTCTCGCTGGCTGTTGTTGCTGGTCCCGCCGCCGCTGTTGCTGTTATTATGCTGGGCTGCTGTTGCTGGTGTTCCTGCCGTTGTTGTTGGCTGGTGTCTCTGCTGCCGCTGTTGTTGCTGGTGTTCCTGCATGGCTGTTACTGTGTAGCTGGCGTCCTGCCGCCATTGCTGCTGGTGAAGCAGTTCCTGCTGCCAGTTGCTGCTGGCGAGTTGGCGTCTCGCCGCTGTTGTTGTTGAGAAATGGCGCAAGGCCGTTGTTGCTTGTGTAGTTGGCGTTCCGCTGCCATTGTTGCTGGTGTGAAGTTGGTGTCCCCGCTGGGCTGCTGTTGCTGGTAGCTTGGTGTTCCCGATGGGTGTTGCTGCTGGTGTCCCGCCTGCTGTTGCTGGTGTCCTTGCCGCTGGTTGTTGCTGGTGTTCCGCCGCTGTTGTTGCTGGTTTCCGCCGCCGCTGCTGCTGTTTATGCTGCTGTTGTTGCTGGTGTTCCGCTGCTGTTGTTGCTGGTGTGTAGCTGGTGTTCCTGCCGCTGGGTTGTTGCTGGTGTTCCTACTGTTGCTGCTGGTGAAGTTGGTGTTCGCTGCGGCTGCCGCTGGTGAAGGTGCTCCTGCCGGGCTGTTGTTGCTGGTGTAGTTGGCGCCCTGCTGCTGTTGTTGCTGGTGAAGCGAGTTCCAGGCCGCTGTAGCTGGTGTCTCGCCATTGCTGCCGGTAGCTGGTGTCCCGGCCGTTGTTGCTGCTGGTATAGTTGGTGTCCTGCCGCTGTTGCTGCCGGTGCAGCTGGTGTCTCGCTGCTGTTGCTGGTGAAGCAGGCCCCGCTGTTGTTGCTGGTGTAGCTGGTGTCTCCTGCTGCCGTTGTTGCTGGTGTAGTTGGTGCCACTCGCGCGTTGCTGTTGCTGGTGTAGCTGGTGTCTCGCCGCTGTTGTTGCTGGTGTAGCTGGTGCCCTGGCCGCCGTTGTTGCTGGTAGTTGGTGTTCCATACGCTGTTGTTGCTGGTGTAGTTGGTGTCTCCTGCTACGTTGTTGCTGGTGTAGCTGGCGTCTCTGCCGCTGCTGTTGCTGGTGTAGTTGGCGTCTTGCCGTCGTTGTTGTTGAAGCCCTGCTGGCTGCTGTTGCAGTAGTTGAAGTCTCTGCTACTGTTGTTGCTGGTAGCTGGTGTCCTGGCCGCTGCTTTGTTGCTGTGAAGCAGGCTCCTGGGCTGCTGTTGCTGGTGAAGCTGGTGTCCTTGCTGCCGCTGCTGCTGTTGCTGGTGTCTCGCCGCTGCTGTTGCTGGTGTAGCTGGTGTCTCTGCTGCCGTTGTGCCCGGTGTAGCTGGTCTTCCCGCTGGGCCGTTGCTGCTGGTGCAGTTGGTGTCTCGGGGCGCCGTCGTTGCTGGTGCAGCTGGTGCTCCTGCCGCTGTTGTTCCGGTGTAGTTATGCCCTGCTGGCAAAGAAGCTGCTGGTGTCTCGCCGCTGTTGCCGTTCCCGCTGCCGCGTTGGTGCAGGTGTCCCCATGGTTGCTGCTGCTGGATAGCTGGTGTCCTGCCGCCGTTGTTGCTGGTGGTTGGCGCCCTGCCGCTGCTTGCCGCTGGTGTCCTGGCTTTCGCTGCTGTTGCTGGTTCTGCCGCCGCTGTTGCTTGCTTGTTTGCGCCGCTGTTGTTGCTGGTGTTCCCGCTGCCATTGTTGCCGGTGTAGCTGTTCCCGCTGTTGCCGCTGGTGTGCAGTTGGCGTCCCCACGCTGCTGCCGCTGGTGCAGTTGGTGCCTCATACCGCTCGTTGTTGCTGGTGCAGTTGGTGCCCTACCGCTGCTGTTGCTGGTAGCTGGTGCCCTGCCGCTTTTGCCAAGCGTTGCGTTCTTCGCGGTTGTTGTTGGTGTTTCGGCAGCGTTGCTGCAGTTGGTGTCTTTATGTTTTGCCGCTGGTGCAGCTGGCGCCCTGCCGGCTGTTGTTGGCTGGTGTAGCTGGTGTTCCCGCTGGGCTGTTGTTGCTGGTGTAGTTATGTCTCGCTGGCTGCGTTGCCGGTGTTTCGCCGCTGCTGTTGCTGGTGTTCTGCCTGTTGCTGGTGTCTCGCCGCTGGGTTGCTGCTGGTGAAGTGCAGGTGTTCCCCGCTGCTGCTGTTGGCTGATGTAGTTGGTGTTCCCCAAGCGCTCTTGTTGGCTGGGTGTAGTTGGTGCTCCTGCTGCTGGTTGTTGCTGGTGTTCCTGCTGCTGTTGTTGCTGGTGTTCCGCGCTGCTGTTGCTGGTGCAGCTGGTGTCTCCTGCTGCAGCTGGCGTAGTTGGTGCTCCCAAAAAGGCTGTTGTTGCTGGTGTCTCAAGGTTGTTGTTGCTGGTGGCTATGCCGCTGCTGCTGCTGGCGTAGTTGGCGTCTTCCTTCGTTGTTGCTGGTGTAGCTGGTGTTCCTGCTGCTGTCATTTCCGGTGTAGCTGGTGTTTCTGCTGCTGCTTAAGCCGCTGGTGTTCCGCCGCTGTTGTTGCCGGTGTTCCGCCGCTGTTGTTGCTGGTGTAGTTGTTCCACTGGGCTATTGTTGCTGGTGTGTCAGTGTCTCTGCCGGCTGTTGTTGCTGGTGCAGTTGGTGTGTTTCTGCCGCTGTTGTTGCTGGTGTTCCCGCCGCTGGTTGTTGCTGGTGCAGGTGTCTCGCTGGCTGTTGTTGCTGATGTAGTTGGTGTCTCTGCTGCCAGTTGCTGGTGTGAAGTTGGTGCCCTGCCGCTGTTGTTGCTGGTGTTCCCGCTGGGCTGTTGTTGCTGGTGTTCCTGCCGGGTTGTTGTTGCTGAGGTTCCTGCCGCTGCTGGTTGCTGGTGTAGTTGGTGTCTCGCCGCTGGGTTGTTGCTGGCGTAGTTGGTGGTTCTTCTGCCGTTGTTGCTGGTGTAGCTGGTGTCCGCGCTGTTGTTGCTGGTGTTCCTGCTGGGCTGCTGGGTTGCTTCGTGGCTGGTGTTCCTGCCGCTGTTGCTGGCGTAGCTGGCGTTCCTGCCGCTGCTGTTGCTGGTGTAGTTGGTGCCTGCTGCCGTTGCTGCTGGTGTCTCTGCCACAGCTGCGCTGGTGTTCTAAGTTGCTGTTGTTGCTGGTGTCTCTGCTGCTGTTGTTGTTGGTTTTCCTGCTGCCGCTGTTGCTGCTGTTTTATGCGCTGTTGTTGCTGGTGTTCCTCTGCTAAAGGTTGTTGCTGGTGTCCTAAGCTGCCGCTGTTGTTGCTGGTGTTCTGCCGCTGCTGCTTTCAGTAGTTGGCGTTCCTGCTGCCATTGTTGCTGGTGCAGCTGGTGTCTTACAAGGCGCTGTTGCTGGTGTAGCTGGTGTTCCTGCTGGCTGTTGTTGCTGGTGTCTCTGCGCTGTTGTTGCTTGTGTATTGGCGTTCCTGCTGCCATTGTTTCTGGTGTAGCAGGTTCCTGCTGTTGTTGTTGGTGTAGCTGGTGTTCCCAAGGCTGTTGTTGCTGGTGTTCCTGCTATTGTTGTTGCTGGTGTTCCTTAAAGCTGCTGTTGTTGCTGGTGTTCCCAGCTGCTGTTGTTGCTGGTCCTGCCGCTGCTGTTGCTGTTTATGCTGCCGTTGTTGCTGGTGTTCCCTGCCGCTTTTGTTGGTGTACAGTTCTGCTGCGGTTGCTGCTGGTGTAGCTGGCAGTTCCGCTGCTGCTGTTGCCGGTGTAGCTGGTGTCTCGCCGCTGTTGTTGCTGGTGTAGTTGGTGCCCGGCCGCTGTTGTAGTTGGTGTCTGCCACATTGCTACAGGTGTAGTTGGTGCCCTGCTGCTGTTGCTGCTGGTATAGCTGGCGTTCCCGCTGGCTGCTGTTCTGGTGTAGTTGGTGTCTCGCGCTTCGTTGTTGCTGGTGTAGCTGGTGCCCTGGGCTGTTGTTGCTGGTGTAGTTGGTGTTCCCGCGTTGTTGTTGCTGGTGTAGTTGGTGCCACTACGCTGTTGTTGCTGGTGTAGTTGGTGTCCTGCCGCTGTTGTTGCTGGTGTAGCTGGTGCCCTGTTGCCGTTGCTGCTGGTGAAGCTGGTGTCTTTGTTGCCGCTGGTTGTTGCTGGTGTAGTTGGTGCGTTCCGCTGGTTGTTATTGTTGCTGGTGCAGTTGGCGTTCCGCCGCTAAGGTTGTCGCTGGTAGCTGGCGTTCCTGCTGCTGTTGCTGGAGTCTGCCGTTGCTGCTGGTGTAGCTGGTGTCTCGCTGCCGCCGTTGCTGGTGCAGCTGGCGCCCTGCCGCTGTTGTTGCTGGTGTAGCTTGGTGCTCCTGGCTGCTGTTGGTTGGTGTGAAGAGGTTCCGCTGCCGCTGTTGTTATGGCGTTCCCGCTGCGTTGTTGCTGGTAGTTGGTGTTCCGCCGCTGTCGTACGGTGGTTGGTCTTCCGCCGCTGTTGTTGCTGGTGTAGCTGGCGTCTCGCCGCTGGGTTGTTGCTGGTGTAGTTGGCGCCCTGGCTGCTGTTGTTCCCGGTGTAGTTGGTCTGCCGCTGTTGTTGCGTTCCTGCTGTTGTTGCTGGTAACTCCTGCTGGGTTGCTGTTGCTGGTGTTCCTGCCGCAGTTGTTGCTGCGGAAGCGGTGCCCTGCCGCCGTTGTTTTCGCTGGTGTTCCTGCCGCTGTTGAGCGCTGGTGTTCCCGCTGCCATTGTTGCTGGTAGCTGGCGTTCCCGCTGTTGTTGCTGGTGCAGCTGGTGCCCTGCTGCTGCTGCGCCGCTGGCAGAAGCTGGTGTCTCTGCCGCCGTTGTTGCCGGTGCAGTTGGCGCCCACCGCCGTTGTTGCTGGCGTAGCTGGTGCCCCACCGGCCGTTGTTGCTGGTGCAGCTGGTGCCCTACCGCCGTTGTTGCTGTAGTTGGTTCTGCTGTTGTTGCTGGTGTTCCTTCTGCTGTTGTTGCTGGTGTTCTTGCTGCTGTTGTTGCTGGTGTAGTTGTTGTTCCTTCTGCTTTTGTTGCTGCTGTTCCGGCTGCTGCTACTGTTGCTGGTGTTCCTGCTGCTGTTTTTGCTGGTGTAGGTTGCGTTCCCGCTGGCTGCTGTTGCTGGTGTAGTTGGTGTTCATGCTGCCGTTGTTTTTGCTGGTGCTCTTGCCGCCTGTTGTTGCTGGTGTTTCTGCCGCTTGTTGCTGGTGTTCCCGCCTGCCTGTTGTTGCTGGTGAAGTAAGGTTGTCCGTCGCTGTTGTTGGCTGATGCAGTTGGTGTCTCTGGGCCGCCGTTGCTGGCTGGTTGCCAGTTGGCGCCCCGGCCGCCGTTGTTGGGCTGGTGTCTCTTGCCGCTGTTGTTGCTGGTGGGTTCGCTGGCTTGGTTGCCTGGTGAAGCCAGGTTCCTGCTTGCTGGGAGCAGGACTCCCGCCGGTTGTTGCCCTGCCAGCTGGTTGTCTCTTCCCGCTGTTGGTTGCCGGTGAAGCTGGTGCCCTGCCGCCGTTGTTGCTGGTGTTCCCGCCGCTGTTGCCGCTTGGCGGTTCCCGCTTGCCGCCTGTTGCTGGTGCAGCTGGCGTTCCCTTCTGCCGTTGCTTGCCGGTGCAGCTTTGGTGTCTCGCCGCTGCTGTTGCCGGTGTGTCTCTGCCGCTGTTGCTTGCTGGGTTTCCGCCGCCGTTGCCCTGCTGGTGTAGCGCCGTTCCTGCTGCCATTGTTGCTTGCGTAGCTGGTGTTCCCGCTGGCTGTTGCTGGTGTAGTTGGTGTTTCAAGGCTGTTGTTGCTGGTGGTTCCTGCCGCCTGGGTTGTTGCTGGTGTAGTAGGTGTTCCTGCTGCTGTTGTTGCTGGATAGCTGGTGTCTGCTGTTGTTGCTGGTGTGTAGCTGGAGCTCCTGCTGCTGTTGTTGCTGGTGTTCCTGCCGGTTGTTGTTGCTGGTTTTCCTGGGCCTGGCCGTTGTTGTTGTTTATGCTGGCTGTTGTTGCTGGTGTGTTCCTGCTGCCATTGTTGCTGTGTAGTTGGTGTCTCTGGCTGTTGTTACTGGTGGAAGTTGGTGAAGTCTCTGCTACATGGGCTGCTGCTGGTGTAGTTGGTGCTCATACTCGCTGTTGTTGCTTAGTGTAGCTTGCGGCTCCTACTGGGTTGCGCTGCTGCTGTGTAGTTGGTGCTCCTGCTGTTGCTGCTGGCGTTCCTTCTGGCCGTTGCTTGGCTATGGGTCTGGCTAGCTTGGTGCTGTTGCCTGGTGGGTAGTTGGTGTTCTTCTATGCCATTGCCGGGTGCCCGGCTACGCCACTGTTGCTCGGTGTCTCTGCCGCTGTTGCTGGCTGGTGTAAGCTGGCGTTCCCGGCTGCCAGCGCCAGCCGCTGGTGTAGCTGGTGTTCCCGCTGCTGTTGTTGCTGGTGTTTCGCTGCTGTTGTTGCTGGTGTTCTGCCGCTGTTGCTGGTGTCCTGCCGCTGTTGCTGCTGGCGAAGCAGGTGGTTCCCGCCACAAGGTTGTTGCTGATGAAGCGAGGTTCCGCTGCCCCGGTTGCTGGTGGTAGCTGGTGCCCTGGGCTGCGTTGTTGCTGGTGTCCTGCTGCTGTTGTTGCTGGTGTCTCTGCTGGTTGTTGTTGCTGGTGTAGTTGGTGCCCTGCCGCTGTTGGTTGCTTGGTGTTCCTGCTGGGCTGCTGGTGTTCCGCTTGCGTTGCGCTGGTGGTAGCGTTGCGGGTTCCTTCTCCTGGTTGTTGGCTGGTGTAGTTGGTGTTCTGCTGCTGTTGTTTCCTGGTGTAGTTGGTGCTTCCGGCTGCTGTTGTTGCTGGCGTTCCTGCCGCGTTGTTACAGTGGTTCCTGCTGCTGTTGTTGCCTGGTGTAGTTGTTCCTAACGGCTATTGCTGCCGGTGAAGCTGGTGTCCTGCCGCTGTTGTTGCCGGTTGAAGCTGGTGTTTCTGCCGCTGTTGTCGCTGGTGTTCCCGCTGCCGTTGCTTGCTGGTAGCAAGGTGTCTCGCCGCTGTTGTTGCTGGGATGTTAGTTGGTGTTCCTGCTGCCGTTGGTTGCTGGTGTAGCTGGTGCCCTGGCCAATTGCTTGTTGCTGGTGTCCTGCCGCTGCTGTTGGTTTTCCTGCTGCTGCTTCGTTGCTGGTAGCTGGTGTCTCGCCGCCGTTGTTGCTGGTGTAATCGGTGTTCCTTGTTGCCAATTGTTGCCGGTGTAGTTGGTGTCTCTGCTGGCTGCTGTTGCTGGAGTAGCTGGGCGTTCCTGCCGTTGTTGTTGCTGGTGTTCCGCCGGGCTTTTGCTGGTGTTCCCCGCTGCTTTTGTTGCTGGCGGTCCTTGCCGCCGCCTGTTGCTTGATCCCGCTGCCGCGTTGCTGGTGTAGCTGTTCCGCTGCCCCCGTTGTTGCTGGTGTAGTTGGTGTCCGCTGTTGTTGCTGGTGTTCTTGCTGCCGGTTGTTGCCCTGGTGTCCTTGCCGCCTGATGTTGCTGGTTTTCCTGTTGGTTGCTGTTTTTGAGGCTGCCGTTGTTGCTGGTGTCTTGCTGCTGGTTGTTGCTGGTGTCTCCCCGCCGCCTGTTGTTGGGCTGGTGGCAAGTTGGCGCCCTTCCCTGCCGCTGTTGCTGGTGTAGTTCGGCGTTCCTGCCGCTGTTGTTGCCTGGTGGTAGTTATACCTCGGAAGGCCTGTTGCCGGTTGTTCCTGCTACGGCGTGCTGGTGTCTCGCTGCTGCCTGTTGGTGCAGTTGGCGTTCCTGCTTGCCATTGCTGGCTGCGTAGCTGGTGTCTCGCCGCCGTTGCTGGTGCAGTTGGTGTCCCCGCTGCCGTTGTTGGAAGCGCGTTAGCTGGTGCCCCGCCCTGCGTTACTGGAACCCAGCCGCCGTTGTTGCTGGTGCCCTTGCCGCCTGTTGCTACAGTTGGTGTTCCTGCCGGTTAGCTTGGTCCTGCCGCTGTTGTCATGAGGTTCCTGCTGCTGGGTTGTTGCTTTGTTCCTGCTGCTGTTGTTGGTCTGCTGCTGCTGTTGCTGGTGTTCCGCTGCCGTTGTTGCTGCTGGTGTCTGCCGGGCGGTTGTTGCCTGGTGTAGTTGGTGTTCCTTTAAGTAAGATTGTTGCCGGGTTAGCTGGTGCTACTGCTGCTGTTGTTGGCTGCCCTGCCGCCTGGTGTCTGCCGGAGTTAGCTGGTGTTCTTGCTGGCTGCCCTGTTGCCTGCTTGTTGCTGGTGTTCCTGCTGCCTGTGAGCCTGGTTGTCCTTGCCAAGGTTGTTGGTGTAGTTGCGCCCTTGGGCTGTTGTTGCCCTGGTAGCTACAACTTCTCGTTGTTGTTGCTGAGCAGTTGGTTGTCTCGCCGGTGTTGCTGGTGTAGCTGGTGTCTTGCCGGGCTGTTGTTGCTTGGTGTAGTTGGCGTCTCGCCGCTGTTGTTGCCGGTGTTCCCTGCCAGCTGCTGTTGGCTGCGGGTTAGTTGGTTGTCTCTGCCGCTTGCTAGACTAGTGTAGTTGGTCTTCCTGCCGCCCTGTTGTTGCCTGGTGCAGTTGGTGTCTTGCCACGCGTTGTTGCTGGTTGCAGCTGGCGCCCCGCTGGCCTGCTGTTCCTGGTTGTTAGCTGGTCCTGCTTGCCGCCTGCTGGGCTGGTGTCTTCGCTTGGCTGGTTGGTTGGCAGTGTCTCGCTGTTGTTGCTTGGTGTCTCGCTGTCAGCTGTTTGGCTGGTTGAAGCCGGGCGTCTCTTGCCGCCGCTGCCGCTGGTGTTCCGCTGCCATTTCCTTTGCTGGTGTGTTGGTGTCTCGCCGCTGTTGTTGCTTGGTGCCCAGTTGGTGTTCCAAGGCTGTTGTTGCTGGTGCAGCTGGTGCAATCCCACCGCCGTTGCTGCTGGTGCCCAGTTGGTGCCCCGCCGCTGGTTGTTGGCTGGTTGTCTTCCATTGGTTGTTGCCGGTGTCTTCCATTATTGTTGCTGGTGTTCCTGGCCCTTGCCACAGGTTGGTGCAGTTGGTGTTCATTCCTGTTTTGTTGCTTTGGTGTCTCGTTGCCGTTGCTGTTGCTGGTTGTCCCTGCTGCTGCTTGCCTGTTGCTGGTGTCTCGCCGCTGTTGTTGCTGGTGAAGTTGGTGTTCCCATACTGTTGTTGCTGGTGTAGGTTGGTATCTTCCTGTTGTTGTTGTTGGTAGTTGGTGTCTCTGCTGCTGTTGTTGCTTGGTATTTCGCTTAAGGCTAAGGGTTAAGCTGCTTTTTTGTGTTTCGCTGTTGGTGTTCCCGGCCTAGTTCCTTGTTGCTTGGTTGAAGAGGTTCCTTGCTACAATGGTAGCTGGTGTCCTTGCCAGGTTGTTGGCTGGTGCAGCCAAGGCCCGCCGTTGTTGCTGGTGTTCCGCTGGCTGCTGTTGCTGGTGTCTCGCTGGCTTGCGTTGTTGCTGGTGTAAGTTGCGTTCCTGCCGCCGTTGTTGGCTGGTTAGCCTGGTGTTCCCGCCAGCTGCTTGTTGCTGGTGGTAGCTGGTGTCTCGCTGCCGTTGTTGCTGGTGTGTTAGCTGGTGTTCCCTGGCTGCCAAGTTGCTGGTGTCCCGCCGCTGTTGTTGCTTGTTGGTAGCTGGTTGGTTCCCGCTGCCCTGTTGATTGCCCTGGTGTAGGTTGCTGGTGTTCCTGCCTGCTGTTGTTCGCTGGTGTTCCTGCCGCTGTTGTTGCTGGTGTATTGGTGGTCTTGCTGCCAGTTGTTGGCTGGTTGCAGTTGGTGCCTCTGCCTGCTTGTTATTGCTGGTAGTTGACCCGTTGGCTGCTGTTGCTGGTTGAAGAAAGGCTGTTCCGTTGCCTGTTGCTGGTGTTCCCGCAAGGTTGTTGCTGGTGGTGCTTGCCTGTTGTTGCCTGGTGTTCCTGCTTGCTTGTTCCTCGGCTGGTTTTCCCGTTGCTGCCTTGTTGCTGGTTGTAATTCTGCTGTTGTTGTTGTGTTCCCGTTGCCGTTGTTGGCTGGTGTTCCTTGCCTGCTGTTGCTGGGGCGTTAGTTGGCGTTCCTGGCTGCTATTGTTGCTGGTGCAAGTTGGTGTCTTGCCGCTGCTGTTGCTGGTAGGTTGAGTTCCTGCTGCTGTTGTTGCTGGTGTTCCTGCTGCTGTTGTTGCTGGTGTACTTGCTGTTGATGATGCTGGTGTTCCTGCTTGCTAAAGGTTGGTTTTCCTCTGTCTGCTGCTGCTGCTGTTTGCGCGCTGTTGCTGCTGGTGTTCCTGCTGCTGTTGTTGCTGGTGCCCCAGTTGGTGTTCCTGCTGCCGTTGTTGGCGTTCCTACTGCTATGGTTGCTGGTGGTTGGTTGTCTCGCCGCGGTTGCTTGCCGCCTGGTGTAGTTGGTGTCTCCGCTGCCGTTGTTGCTGGTGTAGGTTGGTTGCCCGGGCCTGTTGCAGGTTCCTGCTTGCTTATTGTTGCTGGTAGTTGGTGCCCTTGCCATTGTTGTTGCTGGTGTAGTTGGGTTGCCCGCGTTGTTGCTGGTGTAGTTGGTGTTCCTTGCCGCCGGTTGTTGCCTGGTGTAGCCTGGTGGGGTTACTTGCGCTGTTGGTCGCTTTTTATAAGCTGGTGTCTTGCCAGCGGTTGTTGCCTGGTAAGCTGGCGTTCCTGCCGCTGTTGCTTTCGCTGGTTGTTCCCGCTGGGCTGGCGTTGCCTTTTCGGTGCAGTTGGCGTTCCTTGCCGCTTGGTTGTTGCCTGGTGGCCATGTCCTGCTTGCTGCTGGCTCGGTGATCCTGCCGCTGCTTGGTTGCCGGTAGCTGGTGTTCTGCTTGCCGTTGTTGTTAGGGTGTAGTTGAAAGTTCCCAAGGCCGTTGTTGCTGGGTGTAGTTGGCGCTCCCTGCCGCTTGGCTGTTGCTGGTGTTCCGCGTTGTTGTTGAAGGCTGTAAGTTGCGTTCCTGCTGGCCGTTGTTCCTGGTGTAGTTGGCGCCCATGTTGCTTGCTGGTGTTCCCGGCTGCTGCTGTTGCTGGCCGTTCCTCGCCGCTGTTGCTGCTGGTTGTTGCCTGGTAGTTGCCGTTCCCGTTGTTGTTGCTGGTTGTACCTGCTGGCCATTGCCGCGGTAGTTGGCGTTCCTGCTGTTGCTGCTGGTGTAGGTTGGCGGTTCCTGCCGCTGCTGTTGCTGGTGTAGTTGGTGTTCCTTGCGCTTGCTGGTTGTTATGGTTGCAGGTTGGTTGCCCTACCGCTGTTGTTGCTGGTGTAGTTGGTTGCCCTGGCTGCTGTTGTTGATGTTCCTTCCGCTTGGTTGCTGCTGGTGTTCTGCCGCTGTTGTTGATGGTGTGAAGTTGGTGTTCCTTCTTGCTTTTGTTATGGTGCCCGGCTGGGCGGCCGCTACTGTTGCCCGGTGTTCCTGCCGCTGGGTTGTTGCCTGGTGTTAGCCAGAGTTCCCGGCTGCCGTTGTTGCCTGGTGAGCTGGTGTCTCTGCCGCTGCTGCTGCTGGTGTTTCGCTGTTGCTGCTGGTGTTCCGCTGCTGTTGTTGGTGAAGTAGGTGTCTCTGTTGCTGTTGTTGCTGGCGGAAGGCGTTCCTGCTGCTGGTGTCTTGCCGCCTTTTTGTTGCTGGTGTAGCTGGTGCTCCTTGCCGCTTGCAGCTGGCGGTTCCTGCTTACCTATTGTTGCTGGCCGTAGTTGGTTGTTCCTCCTGCCGGTTGTTACCGTAGTTGGTGCCCGCGCTGTTGCTGCTGGTGTTCCTGCTGCTGGTTAGCGCTGGTGTTCCTGCCATGGCTACTGCAGTAGTTGGTGTTCCTCCGCTGCTGTTGCTGGTGTAGCCCCTGGTGTTCCTTGCCGCTGTTGTTGCTGGTAGTTGGTGCTCTGGGCTGCCGTTGTTGCTTGGTGTCCTGCCGCCGTTGTTGCCTGCTGGTGTTCCTTGCTTGCTGTTGTTGGCTGGTGAAGTTGTTCCTGCCGCTATTGGCTGCCCTGGTGCCAGTTGCCGTTCCTTGCCGCTGTTAAGGTTGGTGTAGGCTGATGTTTCCGCTGCTGGTTGCTGCTGGAATTCCGCCGCCTGTTGTTGCCTGGTGGCAGTAGGTGTTCCTGCCGCCGGTTGTTTTCGCTGATGTAGTTGGTGTCTCGCCAGTTGTTGTTGCTGGTAGGCTGGTGCCCTGCCGCCGCTGGCTGCCGGCGTTCCGCCCGCTGTTGTTGGTCTTCCTGCCGCTTGTTGCTGGCTGGTTTTCCTCCGCCTGCTGCTTGCTTGCTGGTTGTATGCTGCTGTTGCTTGGTGTCTTCCTGCTGCCATTGCTTGCCGTTGCAGTTGGTGGTTCCTGCCGTTGCCTGCTGGTGTAGCTGGTGTTCCCGCGCCGTTGCTGGCTGGTGAAGCTGGTTGGCTACGCTTGCCGCCTGTTGCTGAGAGCTGGTTGTTCCAACGCTGGGTTGGTTACAGTTGGTGTCCTGGGCTGGCTGTTGTTGCTGGTGTTCCGCTGCTGTTGCTGGTTGGTTCTTGCCCTGCTGTTGTTGCTGGTGTAGTTGGTGTTCCTTCCGCTTTGTTGCTGGTGGTCCCCGGCCCTGCCTGCTACTTGTTGCTGGTGTCCCTCGCTGGCTGCTTGTTGCTGGTGCAGCTGGTGGTTCCTTGGGCCGCTTGCCGTGTAGCTGGTGTTCCTGCTGCTGTTGCTGGTGTTTCTGCCGCTGTTGTTGCTGGCGTTTCTGCTGCTGCTTGGCGGTGTCTTCCCCGGCTGCTGCTGTTGTTGCGGCGAGGTGTCTCATGCCGCTGTTGTTGCTTGGATTGTTAGCTGGTTCCTGCCGCTGTTGTTGCTTAGTAGTTGGTGCTCCCGTTGCTGTTGTTGCTGGTGTTCCTGGTGGCGTTGCTGCTGGTGTTCCTGCCGCTTGTGTTGGCTGGCAGTTAGCCTGGTGTCCTCTGCCGCCGTAGCTGGTGTCCTGCCGCGTTGTTGCTGGTTGTAGTTGTGTTCCTCCTGCTGCTGCTGCTGGTGAAGGTGCCCTGCCGCTGCTGCTGCTTGGTGTAAGCTGGGCTTGCTGCCTTGTTGCTGGTGTCTCTGCTGCCTGTTGCTTGCTGGTGTAAGTCCGCTGTTGGGTTGCTTGCTGTGTAGCTGGTGTTCTCGCTGCGTTGGTGCTGGTCTCCCGCCGCTGCCGCTGGCCGTGCCAGCTGGTGTCCCCGCCGCTGTTGCTGCGTGCAGTTGGTGCCCTGCTTGCTGTTGCCTGCTGGTGCGGCTGCGGGTTGGGTGCTGCGCCTCCCGCGTGGCTGTGCAGCTGGCTGCGTTCCAGCCGCTGCTGTTAGTTGGTGTCTGCCGCTGTTGTTGCTGCGTAGCTGTGTTCCCCTGCAGTGCTGCTGTTGTAGCTTGGTGCCTGCTGCTGCTGTTGCTGGTGCAGTTGGTGTTCCTGCTGCTTTTGTTGCTGGTGTAGTTGGTGTTCCTGCTGCTGTTGTTGCTGGTGTAGTTGGCGTTCCTGCTGCTGTTGTTGCTGGTGTAGTTGGTTTTCCTGCTGCTGTTGTTGCTGGTGTAGTTGTTGTTCCTGCTGCTGTTGTTGCTGGTGTAGTTGGTGTTCCTGCTGCTGTTGTTGCTGGTGTAGTTGGTGTTCCTGCTGCTGTTGTTGCTGGTGTAGTTGGTGTTCCTGCTGCTGTTGTTGCTGTTGTAGTTGGTGCTCCTGCTGCTGTTGTTGCTGGTGTTCCTGCTGCTGTTGTTGCTGGTGTTCCTGCTGCTGTTGTTGCTGGTGTTCCTGCTGCTTTTGTTGCTGGTGTAGTTGGTGTTCCTGCTGCTGTAGTTGGTGTTCCTGCTGCTGTTGTTGCTGGTGTAGTTGGTGTTCCTGCTGCTGTTGTTGCTGGTGTTTCTGCTGCTGTTGTTGCTGGTGTTCCTTCTGCTGTTGTTGCTGGTGTTCTTGCTGCTGTTGTTGCTGGTGTAGTTGGTGTTCCTTCTGCTTTTGTTGCTGGTGCTCCGGCTGCTGCTACTGTTGCTGGTGTTCCTGCTGCTGTTGTTGCTGGTGTAGTTGGTGTTCCTGCTGCTGTTGTTGCTGGTGTAGTTGGTGTTCCTGCTGCTGTTGTTGCTGGTGTTCCTGCTGCTGTTGTTGCTGGTGTTCCTGCTGCTGTTGTTGCTGCTGTTGCTGGTGTTCCTGCTGCTGGAGTAGTTGGTGTTCCTGCTGCTGTTGTTGCTGGTGTAGTTGGTGCTCCTGCTGCTGTTGTTTCCTCTGTGCCTGCTGCTGTTGTTTCCTCTGTGCCTGCTGCTGTTGTTTCCTCTGTTCCTGCTGCTGTTGTTGCTGGCTGTTGGTGTTCCTGCTGCTGTTGTTGCTGGTGTAGTTGGTGTTCCTGCTGCTGTTGTTGCGGGTGTAGTTGGTGTTCCTGCTGCTGTTGTTGCTGGTGGTTGTTCTGCTGCTGTTGTTGCTTGTTCCTGCTGCTGTTGTTTGGTGTTCCTGCTGCTGCTGTTGGTGTTCCTGCTGCTGTTGTTGTTGTTGGTTCCTGCTGCTGTTGTTGCTGGTGTAGTTGGTGTTCCTGCCGCTGTTGTTGCTGGTGTTCCTGCTGCTGTTGTTCCTGCTGCTGTTGTTGCTGGTGTAGTTGGTGTTCCTGCTGCTGTTGTTGCTGGTGTAGTTGGTGTTCCTGCTGCTGTTGTTGCTGGTGTAGTTGGTGTTCCTGCTGCTGTTGTTGCTGGTGTAGTTGGTGTTCCTGCTGCTGTTGTTGCTGGTGTTCCTGCTGCTGTTGTTGCTGGTGTAGTTGGTGTTCCTGCTGCTGTTGTTGCTGGTGTAGTTGGTGTTCCTGCTGCTGTTGTTGCTGGTGTAGTTGGTGCTCCTGCTGCTGTTGTTGCTGGTGTTCCTGCTGCTGTTGTTGCTGGTGTTCTTGCTGCTGTGTTCCTGCTGGTGTAGTTGGTGTTCCTGCTGCTGTTTTTGCTGGTGTTCCTGCTGCTGTTGTTGCTGGTGTTCCTGCTGCTGTTGTTGCTGGTGTATTTGGTGTTCCTGCTGCTGTTGTTGCTGTTGTTGCTGGTGTTCCTGCTGCTGTTGTTGCTGGTGTTCCTGCTGCTGTTGTTGCTGGTGTAATTGGTGTTCCTGCTGCTGTTGTTGCTGGTGTATTTGGTGTTCCTGCTGCTGTTGTTGCTGGTGTAGTTGGTGCTCCTGCTGTGTTCCTGCTGCTGTTGTGGTGCTGCTGCTGTTGTTGCTGGTGTTCCTGCTGCTGTTGTTGCTGCTGTGTTGTTGGTGTTCCTGCTGCTGTTGTTGCTGGTGTAGTTGTTCCTGCTGCTGTTGTTTGGTGTTCCTGCTGCTGTTGTTGCTGGTGTAGTTGGTGTTCCTGCTGCTGTTGTTGCTGGTGTAGTTGGTGTTCCTGCTGCTGTTGTTGCTGGTGTAGTTGGTGTTCCTGCTGCTGTTGCTGGTGTTCCTGCTGCTGTTGTTTGCTGGTGTTCCTGCTGCTGTTGTTGCTGGTGTTCCTGCTGCTGTTGTTGCTGATGTAGTTGGTGTTCCTGCTGCTGTTGTTGCTGGTGTAGTTAGTGCTCCTGCTGCTGTTGATGCTGGTGTTCCTGCTGCTGTTGGTGCTGGTTTTCCTGCTGGTGTTGTTGCTGGTGTCCTGCTTGTTGTTGCTGGTGTTCCTGCTGCTGTTGTTGCTGTGTGTTGGTGTTCCTGCTGCTGCTGTTGCTGGTGTAGTTGGTGTTCCTGCTGCTGTTGTTGCTGGTGTAGTTGGTGTTCCTGCTGCTGTTGTTGCTGGTGTAGTTGGTGCTCCTGCTGCTGTTGTTGCTGGTGTTCCTGCTGCTGTTGTTGCTGGTGTAGTTGGTGTTCCTGCTGCTGTTGTTGCTGGTGTAGTTGGTGTTCCTGCTGCTGTGGTGTTCCTGCTGCTGTTGTTTGGTGTTCCTGCTGCTGTTGTTGCTGGTGTAGTTGGTGTTCCTGCTGCTGTTGTTGCTGTGTCCTGCTGGTGTTCCTGCTGCTGTTGTTGCTGGTGTAGTCCTGCTGCTGTGTTCTGCTGCTGTTGTTGCTGGTGTTGGTGTTCCTGCTGCTGTTGTTGCTGGTGTTCTTGCTGCTGTTGTTGCTGGTGTTCCTGCTGCTGTTGTTGCTGGTGTTCCTGCTGCTGTTGCTTGTGTTCCTGCTGCTGTTGTTGCTGGTGTTCCTGCTGCTGTTGTTGCTGGTGTAATTGGTGTTCCTGCTGCTGTTGTTGCTGGTGTATTTGGTGTTCCTGCTGCTGTTGTTGCTGGTGTAGTTGGTGTTCCTGCTGCTGTTGTTGCTGGTGTTCCTGCTGCTGTTGCTTGTGTTCCTGCTGCTGTTGTTGCTGGTGTTCCTGCTGCTGTTGTTGCTGGTGTTCCTGCTGCTGTTGTTGCTGGTGTAGTTGGTGTTCCTGCTGCTGTTGTTGCTGGTGTAGTTGGTGTTCCTGCTGCTGTTGTTGCTGGTGTTCCTGCTGCTGTTGTTGCTGGTGTAGTTGGTTTTACTGCTGCTGTTGTTGCTGGTGTTCCTGCTGCTGGTGTTCCTGCTGCTGTTGTTGCTTGTAGTTGCTGTTCCTGCTGCTGTTGTTGCTGGTGTAGTTGGTGTTCCTGTTGCTGTAGTTGCTGTAGTTGTTCCTTCTGCTGTTGTTGCTGGTGAAGTTGGTGTTCCTGCTGCTGTTGTTGCTGGTGTAGTTGGTGTTCCTGCTGCTGTTGTTGCTGGTGTAGTTGGTGTTCCTGCTGCTGTTGTTGCTGGTGTTTCTGCTGCTGTTGTTGCTGGTGTTTCTGCTGCTGTTGCTGGTGTTCCTGCTGCTGTTGTTGCTGGTGAAGTAGGTGTTCCTGCTGCTGTTGTTGCTGATGTAGTTGGTGTTCCTGCTGCTGTTGTTGCTGGTGTAGTTGGTGCTCCTGCTGCTGTTGTTGCTGGTGTTCCTGCTGCTGTTGTTGCTGGTGTTCCTGCTGCTGTTGTTGCTGGTGTAGTTGGTGTTCCTGCTGCTGTTGTTGCTGGTGTAGTTGGTGTTCCTGCTGCTGTTGTTGCTGGTGTAGTTGGTGTTCCTGCTGCTGTTGTTGCTGGTGCTGGTGCTCCTGCTGCTGTTGTTGCTGGTGTAGTTGGTGTTCCTTCTGCTGTTGTTGCTGGTGCAGTTGGTGTTCCTGCTGCTTTTGTTGCTGGTGGTGTTGGTGTTCCTGCTGCTGTTGTTGCTGGTGTAGTTGGTGCTGCCTGCTGGTGTTGCTGTTGTTGATGGTGTTCCTGCTGCTGTTGTTGCTGGTGTTCCTGCTGCTTTTGTTGCTGGTGTTCCTGCTGCTGCTGTTGCTGCTGGTGTTCCTGCTGCTGTTGTTGCTGGTGTAGTTGGTGTTTCTGCTGCTGTTGTTGCTGCTGTTGCTGGTGTTCCTGCTGCTGGAGTAGTTGGTGTTCCTGCTGCTGTTGTTGCTGCTGTTGCTGGTGTTCCTGCTGCTGTTGTTGCTGGTGTTCTTGCTGCTGTTGTTGCTGGTGTTCCTGCTGCTGTTGTTGCTGGTTTTCCTGCTGCTGCTGTTGCTGTTGTTTATGCTGCTGTTGTTGCTGGTGTTCCTGCTGCTGTTGTTGCTGGTGAAGTAGGTGTTCCTGCTGCTGTAGTTGCTGGTGTAGTTGGTGTTCCTGCTGCTGTTGTTGCTGGTGTAGTTGGCGTTCCTGCTGCTACTGCTGCTGGTGTTGCTGGTGTTCCTGCTGCTGTTGTTGCTGGTGTTCCTGCTGCTGTAGTTGCTGCTGGTGTTCCTGCTGCTGTTGTTGCTGGTGTAGTTGGTGTTCCTGCTGCTGTTGTTGCTGGTGTAGTTGGTGTTCCTGCTGCTGTTGTTGCTGGTGTAGTTGTTGTTCCTGCTGCTGTTGTTGCTGGTGTAGTTGGTGTTCCTGCTGCTGTTGTTGCTGGTGTAGTTGGTGTTCCTGCTGCTGTTGTTGCTGGTGTAGTTGGTGTTCCTGCTGCTTTTGTTGCTGGTGTAGTTGGTGTTCCTGCTGCTGTAGTTGGTGTTCCTGCTGCTGTTGTTGCTGGTGTAGTTGGTGTTCCTCCTGCTGTTGTTGCTGGTGTAGTTGGTGCTCCTGCTGCTGTTGTAGTTGGTGCTCCTGCTGCTGTTGTTGCTGGTGCTCCTGCTGCTGTTGTTGCTGGTGTTCCTGCTGCTGTTGTTGCTGGTGTAGTTGGTGTTCCTGCTGCTGTTGTTGCTGTTGTAGTTGGTGCTCCTGCTGCTGTTGTTGCTGGTGCTCCTGCTGCTGTTGTTGCTGGTGTTCCTGCTGCTGTTGTTGCTGGTGTCCCTGCTGCTGTGTTCCTTCTGCTTTTGTTGCTGGTGTTCCTGCTGCTGCTGTTGTTGCTGGTGTTCCTGCTGCTGCTGTTGCTGGTGTTCCTGCTGCTGTTGTTGCTGGTGTAGTTGGTGTTCCTTCTGCTGTTGTTGCTGGTGTAGTTGGTGTTCCTGCTGCTGTTGTTGCTGGTGTAGTTGGTGCTTCTGCTGCTGTTGTTGCTGGTGTTCCTGCTGCTGTTGTTGCTGGTGTTCCTGCTGCTGTTGTTGCTGGTGTAGTTGTTCCTGCTGCTATTGTTGCTGGTGTAGTTGGTGTTCCTGCTGCTGTTGTTGCTGGTGTAGTTGGTGTTTCTGCTGCTGTTGTTGCTGCTGCTGTTGTTGCTGTGTGTGTTGTTGTTGGTGTTCCTGCTGCTGTTGTTGTTGTTGCTGTTGTGTGTTCCTGCTGCTGTTGTTGCTGGTGTAGTTGGTGTTCTGCTGCTGTTGTTGCTGTGTAGTTGTTCCTGCTGCTGTTGTTGCTGGTGTAGTTGGTGTTCCTGCTGCTGTTGTTGCTGGTGTAGTCCTGCTGGTGCTCCTGCTGCTGTTGTTGCTGGTGTAGTTGGTGTTCCTGCTGCTGTTGTTGCTGGTGTAGTTGGTGTTCCTGCTGCTGTTGTTGCTGGTGTAGTTGGTGTTCCTGCTGCTGTTGTTGCTGGTGTAGTTGGTGTTCCTGCTGCTGTTGTTGCTGGTGTAGTTGGTGCTCCTGCTGCTGTTGTTGCTGGTGTTCCTGCTGCTGTTGTTGCTGGTGTTCCTGCTGCTGTTGTTGCTGGTGTTCCTGCTGCTGTTGTTGCTGGTGTAGTTGGTGTTCCTGCTGCTGTTGTTGCTGGTGTAGTTGGTGTTCCTGCTGCTGTTGTTGCTGGTGTAGTTGGTGTTCCTTCTGCTTTTGTTGCTGGTGCTCCGGCTGCTGCTACTGTTGCTGGTGTTCCTGCTGCTGTTGTTGCTGGTGTAGTTGGTGTTCCTGCTGCTGTTGTTGCTGGTGTAGTTGGTGTTCCTGCTGCTGTTGTTCCTGCTGCTGTTGTTGCTGGTGTTCCTGCTGCTGTTGTTCCTGGTGTAGTTGGTGTTCCTGCTGCTGTTGTTGCTGGTCTTCCTGCTGCTGTTGTGTGTAGTTGGTGTTGCTGCTGCTGTTGTTGCTGGTGTAGTTGGTGTTCCTGCTGCTGTTGTTGCTGGTGTTCCTGCTGCTGTTGTTGCTGGTGTTCTGCTGCTGCTGGTGTTCCTGCTGTTGTTCCTGCTGCTGTTGTTGCTGGTGTAGTTGGTGTTCCTGCTACTGTTGCTGGTGTTCCTGCTGCTGTTGTTGCTGGTGTAGTTGGTGTTCCTGCTGCTGTTGTTGCTGGTGTAGTTGGTGTTCCTGCTGCTGTTGTTGCTGGTGTTTCTGCTGCTGTTGTTGCTGGTGTAGGTGTTCCTGCTGCTGTTGTTGCTGGTGTAGTTGTGTTCCTGCTGCTGTTGTGCTGGTGCTGCTGTGCTGCTGCTGTTGTTGCTGGTGTTCCTGCTGCTGTTGTTGCTGCTGCTGTTGTTGCTGGTGTTCCTGCTGCTGTTGTTGTGGTGCTGCTGCTGTGTTGCTGGTGTAGTTGGTGTTCCTGCTGCTGTTGTTGCTGGTGTAGTTGGTGTTCCTGCTGCTGTTGTTGTAGTTGGTGTTCCTGCTGCTGTTGTTGCTGGTGTAGTTGGTGCTGCTCCTGCTGCTGTTGTTGCTGGTGTGTTCCTGCTGCTGTTGTTGCTGGTGTTCCTGCCGCTGTTGTTGCTGGTGTTCCTGCTGCTGTTGTTGCTGGTGTTCCTGCTGCTGTTGTTGCTGGTGTAGTTGGTGTTCCTGCTGCTGTTGTTGCTGGTGTAGTTGTTCCTGCTGCTGTTGTTGCTGGTGTTCCTTCTGTTGCTGGTGTTCCTGGTGCTGTTGCTGCTGGTGTAGTTGGTGTTCCTGGTGCTGTTGCTGCTGGTGTAGTTGGTGTTCCTGCTGCTGGTGTAGTTGGTGCTCCTGCTGCTGTTGCTGGTGTTCCTGCTGCTGGAGTAGTTGGTGTTCCTGCTGCTGTTGTTGCTGGTGTAGTTGGTGCTCCTGCTGCTGTTGTTGCTGGTGTAGTTGGTGTTCCTGCTGCTGTTGTTGCTGGTGTAGTTGGTGTTCCTGCTGCTGTTGTTGCTGGTGTAGTTGGTGTTCCTGCTGCTGTTGTTGCTGGTGTTCCTGCTGCTGTTGTTGCTGGTGTTCCTGCTGCTGTTGTTGCTGGTGTAGTTGGTGTTCCTGCTGCTGTTGTTGCTGGTGTTCCTGCTGCTGTTGTTGCTGGTGTAGTTGGTGTTCCTGCTGCTGTTGTTGCTGGTGTAGTTGGTGTTCCTGCTGCTGTTGTTGCTGGTGTTCCTGCTGCTGTTGTTTCTGGTGTTCCTACTGATGTTGCTGCTGGTGTAGGTGGTGTTCCTGCTGCTGTTGTTGCTGGTGTAGTTGGTGTTCCTGCTGCCGTTGTTGCTGGTGTTCCTGCTGCTGTTGTTGCTGGTGTTCCTGCTGCTGTTGTTTCTGCTGCTGTTGTTGCTGGTGTGCTGCTGCTGGTGTTCCTGCTGCTGTTGTTGCTGGTGTAGTTGGTGTTCCTGCTGCTGTTGTTGCTGGTGTTCCTGCTGCTGTTGTTGCTGGTGTTCCTGCTGCTGTTGTTGCTGGTGTAGTTGGTGTTCCTGCTGCTGTTGTTGCTGGTGTAGTTGGTGTTCCTGCTGCTGTTGTTGCTGGTGTAGTTGGTGTTCCTGCTGCTGTTGTTGCTGGTGTAGTTGGCGTTCCTGCTGCTGTTGTTGCTGGTGTTCCTGCTGCTGTTGTTGCTGGTGTAGTTGGTGTTCCTGCTGCTGCTGCTGTTGTTGCTGGTGTTCCTGCTGCTGTTGTTGCTTGTAGTTGGTGTTCCTGCTGCTGTTGTTGCTGGTGTAGTGCTGGTGTTCCTGCTGCTGTTGTTGCTGGTATAGTTGGTGCTCCTGCTGCTGTTGTTGCTGGCGTAGCTGGTGTTCCTGCTGCTGTTGTTGCTGTTGTAGTTGGTGTTCCTGCTGCTGGTGTAGTTGGTGCTCCTGCTGCTGTTGTTGCTGGTGTTCCTGCTGCTGTTGTTGCTGGTGTTCCTGCTGCTGTTGTTGCTGGTGTAGTTGGTGTTCCTGCTGCTGTTGTTGCTGGTGTAGTTGGTGTTCCTGCTGCTGTTGTTGCTGGTGTAGTTGGTGTTCCTGCTGCTGTTGTTGCTGGTGTTCCTGCTGCTGTTGTTGCTGGTGTTCCTGCTGCTGTTGTTGCTGGTGTTCCTGCTGCTGTTGTTGCTGGTGTAGTTGGTGTTCCTGCTGCTGTTGTTGCTGGTGTAGTTGGTGTTCCTGCTGCTGTTGTTGCTGGTGTAGTTGGTGTTCCTGCTGCTGTTGTTGCTGGTGTGCTCCTGCTGCTGTTGTTGTTCCTGCTGCTGTTGTTGCTGGTGTTCCTGCTGCTGTTGTTGCTGTTGTAGTTGGTGTTCCTGCTGTTGTTGCTGGTGTTCCTGCTGCTGTTGTTGCTGGTGTAGTTGGCGTTCCTGCTGCTATTGTTGCTGGTGTAGTTGGTGTTCCTGCTGCTGTTGTTGCTGGTGTAGTTGGTGTTCCTGCTGCTGTTGTTGCTGGTGTTCGTGGTGCTGTTGTTGCTGGTGTTCCTGCTGCCTGGTGTTCCTGCTGCTGTTGTTGCTGGTGTTCTGCTGCTGCTGTTGTGGTGCTGCTGTTGTTGCTGGTGTTCCTGCTGCTGTTGTTGCTGGTGTAGTTGGTGTTCCTGCTGCTGTTGTTGCTGGTGTTCCTGCTGCTGTTGTTGCTGGTGTAGTTGGTGTTCCTTCTGCTTTTGTTGCTGGTGTTCCTGCTGCTGCTGCTGTTGCTGATGTTCCTGCTGTTGCTGCTGTTGCTGGTGTTCCTGCTGCTGTTGTTGCTGGTGAAGTTGGTGTTCCTGCTGCTGTTGTTGCTGGTGTAGTTGGTATTCCTGCTGCTGTTGTTGCTGGTGTAGTTGGTGTTCCTGCTGCTGTTGTTGCTGGTGTTCCTGCTGCTGTTGCTGCTGGTGTAGTTGGTGTTCCTGCTGCTGTTGTTGCTGGTGTAGTTGGTGTTCCTGCTGCTGTTGTTGCTGGTGTTCCTGCTGCTGTTGTTGCTGGTGTAGTTGGTGTTCCTGCTGCTGTTGTTGCTGGTGTAGTTGGTGTTCCTGCTGCTGTTGTTGCTGCTGTTGCTGGTGTTCCTGCTGCTGGAGTAGTTGGTGTTCCTGCTGCTGTTGTTGCTGGTGTTCCTGCTGCTGTTGTTGCTGGTGTAGTTGGTGTTCCTGCTGCTGTTGTTGCTGGTGTTCCTGCTGCTGTTGTTGCTGGTGTTCCTGCTGCTGTTGTTGCTGGTGTTCCTGCTGCTGTTGTTGCTGGTGTAGTTGGTGTTCCTGCTGCTGTTGTTGCTGGTGTAGTTGGTGCTCCTGCTGCTGTTGTTGCTGGTGTTCCTGCTGCTGTTGTTGCTGGTGTTCCTGCTGCTGTTGTTGCTGGTGTTCCTGCTGCTGTTGTTGCTGGTGTTCCTGCTGCTGTTGTTGCTGGTGTTCCTGCTGCTGTTGTTGCTGGTGTTCCTGCTGCTGTTGTTGCTGGTGTAGTTGGTGTTCCTGCTGCTGTTGTTGCTGGTGTAGTTGGTGTTCCTGCTGCTGTTGTTGCTGGTGTAGTTGGTGTTCCTGCTGCTGTTGTTGCTGGTGTTCCTGCTGCTGTTGTTGCTGCTGGTGTTCCTGCTGCTGTTGTTGCTGGTGTTCCTGCTGCTGTTGTTGCTGGTGTAGTTGGTGTTCCTGCTGCTGTTGTTGCTGGTGTAGTTGGTGTTCCTGCTGCTGTTGTTGCTGGTGTTCCTGCTGCTGTTGTTGCTGGTGTAGTTGGTGTTCCTGCTGCTGTTGTTGCTGGTGTAGTTGGTGTTCCTGCTGCTGTTGTTGCTGGTGTAGTTGTTGCACCTACTGCTGTTGTTGCTGGTGTAGTTGGTGCTCCTGCTGCTGTTGTTGCTGGTGTTCCTGCTGCTGTTGTTGCTGGTGTTCCTGCTGCTGTTGTTGCTGGTGTAGTTGGTGTTCATGCTGCTGCTGGTGTTGTTGCTGCTGGTGTGGTGTTCCTGCTGCTGTTGTTGCTGGTTTTCCTGCTGCTGTTGTTGCTGGTGTAGTTGGTGTTCCTGCTGCTGTTGTTGCTGGTGTAATTGGTGTTCCTGCTGCTGTTGTTGCTGGTGTTCCTGCTGCTGTTGTTGCTGGTGGTGTTTCTGCTGCTGGTGTTCTGCTGCTGTTGTTGCTGTTTGTGCTGCTGTTGTTAGTTGGTGTTCCTTCTGCTGTTGTTGCTGGTGTAGTCGGTGTTCCTGCTGCTGTTGTTGCTGGTGTAGTTGGTGTTCCTGCTGTTGTTGCTGGTGTAGTTGGTGTTCCTGCTGCTGTTGTTGCTGGTGTAGTTGGTGCTCCTGCTGCTGTTGTTGCTGGTGTAGTTGGTGCTCCTGCTGCTGTTGTTGCTGGTGTAGTTGGTGTTCCTTCTGCTGTTGTTGCTGGTGTAGTTGGTGTTCCTGCTGCTGTTGTTGCTGGTGTAGTTGGTGTTTCTGCTGCTGTTGTTGCTGGTGTTTCTGCTGCTGTTGCTGGTGTTTCTGCTGCTGTTGTTGCTGGTGTTCCTGCTGCTGTTGTTGCTGGTGTAGTAGGTGTTCCTGCTGCTGTTGTTGCTGATGTAGTTGGTGTTCCTGCTGCTGTTGTTGCTGGTGTAGTTGGTGCTCCTGCTGCTGTTGTTGCTGGTGTTCCTGCTGCTGTTGTTGCTGGTGTAGTTGCTGTTGTTGCTGGTGTAGTTGGTGCTCCTGCTGCTGTTGTTGCTGGTGTTCCTGCTGCTGTTGTTGCTGGTGTTCCTGCTGCTGTTGTTGCTGGTGTAGTTGGTGTTCCTGCTGCTGTTGTTGCTGGTGTTCCTGCTGCTGTTGTTGCTGGTGTAGTTGGTGTTCCTGCTGCTGTTGTTGCTGGTGTAGTTGGTGTTCCTGCTGCTGTTGTTGCTGGTGTAGTTGGTGCTCCTGCTGCTGTTGTTGCTGGTGTTCCTGCTGCTGTTGTTGCTGGTGTTCCTGCTGCTGTTGTTGCTGGTGTAGTTGGTGTTCCTGCTGCTGTTGTTGCTGGTGTAGTTGGTGTTCCTGCTGCTGTTGTTGCTGGTGTAGTTGGTGTTCCTGCTGCTG
Source organism: Cherax quadricarinatus (assembly GCF_038502225.1). Classification (NCBI taxonomy): domain Eukaryota; kingdom Metazoa; phylum Arthropoda; class Malacostraca; order Decapoda; family Parastacidae; genus Cherax; species Cherax quadricarinatus. The sequence goes on from NC_091337.1 coordinate 28,329,299, forward strand.
TTGTTGCTGGTGTAGTTGGTGTTCCTGCTGCTGTTGTTGCTGGTGTAGTTGGTGTTCCTGCTGCTGTTGTTGCTGGTGTAGTTGGTGTTTCTGCTGCTGTTGTTGCTGGTGTTCCTGCTGCTGTTGTTGCTGGTGTAGTAGGTGTTACTGCTGCTGTTGTTGCTGCTGTTGCTGCTGCTGTTGCTGGTGTTCCTGCTGCTGGAGTAGTTGGTGTTCCTGCTGCTGTTGTTGCTGCTGTTGCTGGTGTTCCTGCTGCTGGAGTTGCTGGTGTTCCTGCTGCTGTTGTTGCTGGTGTTCCTGCTGCTGTTGTTGCTGGTGTAGTTGGTGTTCCTGCTGCTGTTGTTGCTGGTGTTCCTGCTGCTGTTGTTGCTGGTGTAGTTGGTGTTCCTGCTGCTGTTGTTGCTGGTGTTCCTGCTGCTGTTGTTGCTGGTGTTCCTGCTGCTGTTGTTGCTGGTGTAGTTGGTGTTCCTGCTGCTGTTGTTGCTGGTGTAGTTGGTGCTCCTGCTGCTGTTGTTGCTGGTGTTCCTGCTGCTGTTGTTGCTGGTGTTCCTGCTGCTGTTGTTGCTGGTGTAGTTGGTGTTCCTGCTGCTGTTGTTGCTGGTGCTCCTGCTGCTGTTGTTGCTGGTGTTCCTGCTGCTGTTGTTGCTGGTGTAGTTGGTGTTCCTGCTGCTGTTGTTGCTGGTGTAGTTGGTGTTCCTGCTGCTGTTGTTGCTGGTGTAGTTGGTGCTCCTGCTGCTGTTGTTGCTGGTGTAGTTGGTGTTCCTGCTGCTGTTGTTGCTGGTGTAGTTGGTGTTCCTGCTGCTGTTGTTGCTGGTGTTCCTGCTGCTACTGTTTGCTGGTGTCGACTGTTCCTGCTGCTGTTGATTTTGCTGTTGTAGCTGGTGTTCCTGCTGCTGTTGTTGCTGGTGTAGTCTGGTGTTCCTGCTGCTGTTGTTGCTGGTGTACTTGTTGTTGTTCCTGCTGCTGTTGTCTGCTGTTACTCTTTGTGTTGTTACTGGTGTTCCTGCTGCTGTTGTTGCTGGTGTAGTTGGTGTTCCTGCTGCTGTTGTTGCTGCTAACTTAACCTAGCCTTACTTACCCTAACCTAAGCCTTACTTAACATAACATAACCTCATTTAACCTAACAAGTTCATTTAACCTAACATAACCTAGCCACACTTAATGTAACCTAATCTAGCCTCACTTTACTTAATCCAACCAAGCCTCACTTAATAATCTAACCAAGCTTTGCTTTACCTAACTTAACCTAGCCTTACTTAACCTAACCTTGTGTGGAGAAATTTTCTCCAGGAGGGGGGTATTAGCCCCTTTCAGCCCCTTTCAGCCCTGAGGAGCCCAGCCCTCTCAGAAGGGGCAAATATCTTGTTTACTGCTACAGCGAGTAATTGACCCCAGATGCAGTACCAGTATGTGACGTGGCTCGACACTCCGTGCGGTCCTGTGTTGCAAAGTGTAGCTTAATAAAAGACAGTTCATCTCTTATCTTAGCAGGACAATTAAGGAAAATCCTGCTCCCACTTTATTGCCATAGTAAAGATAGTGGACATTGTTGTCTATGCTTAAGACAGCAAGAATCAAATATTCTGCTTTGCTTCACCGAGGAAGTGGCAAGGAAGCAAAAGTACTAGGTCAGCTTTTCCTTTGTGCTAGGGCAGTAACGACGTGGGGCGCTGTGGCGTCTTGAGATTACTTTTGACTACTGAGAGTGACACTGACGCCAGGATAACCAACAAAGAACGATCTGTGCGTTAGTGTGAACAAAGTGTCTCATATGTGAACAATAAAGACAAATCTTGTGGAACATAGTGTACGAGTGTGCGTTTTCCTAGACTATGGAAGACGTGGACATCCAAGGACACTTCAGCTTCTATCAAGTCACCGATATCTGTCGAAGGTGAGAAGAACACCATAGCTCACGCTACAAGAGCAAGGTAGGTTACGAATTTCTTGTAGTACGGGGGACTGTGCAGTTCTTGAGTCGCAAGGAGTTTGTAATCAACCTATAGTCGGCAGTAAGGAGAGGACTTTTGAGTCCACACAAGTAAGTTTGTCAGCAATCAGTGAATGAAATATGCTGACATAACACCCCCTAGGGGTAATTTATAATCTTACAAATTATAACTCTTTATAGCCCATTGAGAGATGACTTCGACAGCTTCTCAAGACCTCGTCTGCAGGGGCGGCTGTGCAGGCAATGAGCTGTCTTTCTAAGTTAAGTTTTCCTGTTTAAGCTTAACTGGTAATGCCATTTCTCAACACCTTGCCTCACTTAACCTAACTTAGCCATACTTAACCTAACTTAGCCATACTTAACCTTATGTAATCTACCACCGTTTAACATTACTACTTACACAAGCAGTATTTCAAGTCGTGTTGTACCGCTGGTTGCAGCGGTACAACAGGACCGGTATAACGATAATACAGAGTTCCGAGCTACTCATAGCAGGAGTGAACTGGACCAGCATAAGCTAGAGTCTGCCTCATAGCCAGGCAGGTAGATGTGATGCCACCATGGCTGAGGAGCCGGCTATCACACTATAGTTGAAGTGAACCGGATAAACAAAACAGTAGCACACCAGAACTGGTCGGGAGAGCCTGCCAGTGGGTGTGTGATGAACGGGGAGTAAGTGGAACATACTGAGCATGCTACACACTAACCAAGCCTCACTTTGCCTAACTTAACCTAGGCTCTAGTCATCCTGGGGATAAATGATCTCAGATGAAGTGATGTTCTGGAGAAGGGTACAGCCAAAGTGAAGTTGGTGCTTTCTGCCCATCTTGCGGTATAGAAGCTGGCTTCTCGTTGTCCTCGAAGTGGATCCAAGTGTGGTACTTTGACAATGCCGGCCTTGTACATAACAGTAAGACCACCCACATCCCTCCTGTGTTTAAGGCTCTGCTGAAATGACAGATCTATTCAGGATTGGTCCAGGCGAGAGACGAGACGTCTTGCTCTGTTCTCTACTCTGTCAAGCAGTCGCAGATGAGAGGGGGGCAGGCAAACCAAGATAGTGGGGCACAAAGTGTGAGCGTACTTGTGCCTCATATAGAATCTTGCAACCCCTACTGTCAAGCAGATGCGAGATACGGTGAAGTGCTGTAAGCTTCTTGGCTGCCTTGTTTGCAAGATTTACAATGTGGTTCTTCATGATCAGTTTGGAGTCAAGTTTCACCCCAAGGATATCAACTTCTTCCCCAGGTACCTACACTCTCCCATTCATACTACTGCACCGGCATTACCATCATGGTGCCTAGTGACCATTTTCTCTCTCTCTCTCTCTCTCTCTCTCTCTCTCTCTCTCTGGATCCTCTACTTCTCTCTGGATCCTCTGCTTCCCTCTCTCTGGATCCTCTGCTTCCCTCTCTGGATCCCTTTCTCTCTCTCTCTCTCTCTGTCTGTCTGTCTGTCTGTCTGTCTATCTATCTCTCTCTCTCTGTAGCCTTTACTTTCTCTCTGGATCCTATGCTTTCCTCTCTCTCTGGATCCTATACTTTTCTCTCTGGATCCTATACTTTTCTCTCTGGATCCTTTACTTTCCTCTCTCTCTGGATCCATTATTTCTCCCTCTCTCTGGCTCCTCCGCTTTCCTTTCTCTGTCTAAATCATCTACTTCCCTCTCTGTTTCTGGATCATCTACTTCTTTCTCTATTTCCCCTTTTTCTGGACTATTTTCTTGCTACTAACTTCTCATCTTTTCGTTTTTTAACCTCTTTTTAGCCTCTTTACTCCCCGTTATATCTCCCCTTTTTATAATCTCTCCTTATTCCTCACGTAGGAGTTTTCCTTCATCTTCCCCTGCTCCTTAATTTTCCTCATTCCTTAACTTAATGTCTTTCCGCAACTCCTCCCTTCCTTGACCTCTCCTTTATAACCATCTATTCTCAGTAATAACCATCTTATATCTCTGTTGCCTTTCCCCCTCTCTTTAACCTGCCCTTTTATGTGACCTCTTCCACTTCTTACCACCTCCAGTCTCCATTACCCTGCCTAGACGCTCTATATTGGAGCTCTGCTCATAACCAAATGTACCCAGGTTTAATCCCTGGGCTGAGTTGAATCCTGATGAAAGCATAGTGACCCCAACAAAAATAAGCCGAATTACGTGTCTTGTCATTTTGTGTAATTCGCCCTCTAGGGTAGATTCTTGTTTGTAAATTCGTCATAGAAGATTCCCAGGACTGTTTTTGGTCATATAATGGCATGTTTAGTTGTGCCTGAACCATGGGATGGTTGTTCAGTGGATCATAAACAATTATAGGGATGTTCAGTGGTGCCTGAACTATGATGGCTTGTTGATTGCTGTCTGAACTGCGGTAGGAACATTCATTGGTGCATGAACTATGGTACGGGTATTGATTGGTACCTGAACTATGGCGTTACGTGGTGTCTGAACAATGATACGGACGTTCAGATGTCTTAGAACTGGTCTACAGGATGAACATCAGACTAACGACAGCTACATAGCGAGGGTAATATTATAGAGTTATCCTTACGCATTTGACAAATGTGATCATGGCGTAATAGCCCATAAAATACGTGCTAAAGAAATAACTGGGAAAGTGGGGAGATGGATCTTCAACTTCCTAACAAATCGAACACAAAGAGTAGTGGTCAACAGAGTTAAATCGGAGGCTGCCATAGTGAAGAGCTCTGTTCCACAAGGCACAGTACTCGCCCCCATCTTATTCCGTATCCTCATATCAGACATAGCCAGAGATATACATCACAGCACCGTATCATCGTTTGCGGATGATACTAGGATCTGCATGAGGCTGTCATTGTTGAGGACGCGGTTAACCTCCAAGAAGATATAAACAAAGTTTTCCAGTGGGCAACGGTAAACAATATGATGTTCAATGAGGACAAATTCCAACTACTCCGTTACGGAAAACTGGAGGAGATAATAACAGAGTATACTACAGACTCTGACCATACAATAGAGCGGAAAAATAATGTAAGGGACCTGGGAGTAGTAATGTCTGAGGATCTCACTTTCAAGGATCACAACAGTGCCACGATCGCACGTGCAAAGAAAATGATAGGATGGATAATGAGAACGTTCAAAACGAGAGATGCCAAACCAGTGATGATCCTTTTCAAATCACTTGTTTTCTCTAGGCTGGAATACTGCTGTACATTAACATCTCCATTCAAAACAGGTGACATTGCAGATCTAGAGAGTGTACAGAGATCCTTTACTGCACGTATAAGTTCTGTCAAGCACCTTAACTACTGGGAACGCTTGGAAGCACTTCACTTGTACTCGTTGGAACGCAGGAGGGAGAGATATATCATAATCTACACTTGGAAAATCGTGGAAGGAATGGTCCCAAATCTGCACACAGAAATCACTCCCTACGAAAGTAAAAGACTGGGCAGACGATGCAAAATGCCCCCAATAAAAAGTAGGGGCGCCATTGGTGCATTAAGGGAAAACACCATAAGTGTCCGGGGCCCAAGACTGTTCAACAGCCTCCCATCAAGCATTAGGGGAATTGCCAATAAACCCCTGGCTGCCTTCAAGAGAGAGCTGGACAGATACCTAAAGTCAGTGCCGGATCAGCCGGGCTGTGGCTCGTACGTTGGACTGCGTGCGGCCAGCAGTAACAGCCTAGTTGATCAGGCCCTGATCCATCGGGAAGCCTGGTCATGGACCGGGCAGCGGGGGCGTTGATCTCCGGAATAACCTCCAGGTAACCTTCCGGTAACCATACCACGGGCGGGATTTGAACCCGCGGTCAGAGTCTAAAAACTCCAGACCGTCGCGTTAGCCACTGGAGTTTTGTGACTCTGTGAAAAAAAAAATTCGTGGTATGGTTTGTTTGCAATCGTGTCATTACGATTTCGTGAATCATGACTTACTAGTGGGTCCACCCACGGTGACGAATCCATCAACTACAAAACCTCATCTGAGTCCTGAATAAGCAACCATCATCTTGCAACGAGACTAAGGCGGTAAAAATCTCATCAAGGCTGAGGGACTGATAACTTCGTCTTCACTGTCTGTACTTAAACGTCTTCAAATGACTCCTGTAATGAACTGATAAAGCCACAAGTTAGAGACACGATTTAAGAATAAAGACATCCAGGAGCTGGACATGTTTTATTTATTATCTTGTGGTTATTTTATACTCTTACTGAAAAAAATGGTAAGATGGTACCTACGATGTGTAGAATAGAACACTTACAGATCAGGACATTTACGGTGTCCCGTGACCTGGTGGCTAAACCTCTCGCTTCACACGGCGAGGGTCTGGGATCGATTTCCAGTGAGGGTATAAACAATGGGCGTGTTTCTTTACACCGGTTGTCTATGGTCACCCATTAGTAAAATGGGTACCTGGGGGTTAGTGGACCGGTGTGGGTCGCATCCTGGGACAAAAGTGACCTAATTTGCCCGAAATGATCAGCATAACAAAGGGATTTCTATATAGTAGTATGTCTTTATACCGTCTATATGTGCTTATAATAAATAAATTATTATTATTATTATTATTATTATTATTATTATTATTATTATTATTACATTATTATTATTATTATTTATTAGAGTTAGCACTTCGTCACTAGAGGCTTTTTTGTTAGGAGTAAAGAAGTCCTAGACTAGTGGCAAACTGTTTCCTCTAATAAATGTCCTGATCTAGTGTACATAATAATTATAATAATAATAATAGTAATAATAATATCTTCTACAATTACATATACAAGGTATACAGACCATATCTGGAGAGAGAGAGAGAGAGAGCTGATATTGATGACATACTACTGTTTAGAAAACCGCTTGTTATGCTGAGCGTTTCCGGCAAATTAGGTCAATTTTGTCCCAGGATGCGACCCACACCAGGTACCCATTTCACTGATGGGGAACATACACAGCTGGTGTAAAAAAAAAAAAAAAAAAAAAAGTTTTTACCCTCGCCGGGAATCAAACCCGGAAGTCGCCATATGAAGCGAGAGCTTTAGCCACCAGACCATTGAACTGGTGGTATCCATTATTTCTATTCTATCATAGAGTAGCAGCACACTACGGATTTTCCAGCTTTTAAATAAATAAATGATCCTGCTTCCCCTCTCAGGACCGTCCCTCAACCACCAATAATCCAGCAGGATGCCTCGACTCACCTCCCTCTCCTCATTACCCTCCCTCCCTTCCCCACCAATATCCCTGCGGGAAGCCACGACCCAGCTCTCCCCCCATCATGATCTACCACCAATATCCCAGCGGGGTGTCCAGTTCTACCGTCGAAGTGAGGCTTATCACCGGAGGCTCAGCAACGTCACCACTACATTACCACTACACAAGCGACTTTCTCCCGCTTGTGTAGAGTTTAATGTGATTAGGAATATTGCCATCCAGTCTGGTTAACGTGCCCCTGAAGGCTTGGTTTGATGTGATAGTACATGTGGTTTATATACTTCTTAAAGAGTAGTTTACATGTTCATATAAGAGTGGTTTATATGTTCCTACAGGCGTGGTTTTTTTTTTTGTAATAATCTCTTGGGATTATTTTCAAGTTCACTAAGCGTGGATTATATGCTCCTGCAGTGAAGGCGAAGATGTATTTTACATAGTGAAGGATCACAACAGCGTCATTATCACATCTGCGAGGAAAATGATTAGATGGATAATGAGAACCTTGAAAACAGGGATGTCAAGCCAATGATGATCCTCTTTAAGTCACTTGTTCTCTCTAGACAGGAGTACCGCTGTACACCAACGGCCGCATAAATGGCAGACGATATAGTTCCGGACAATGTACAGGGAATCTTCACTGTACATTTAAGTTCGTTCAAGCACCTTCATTACTGAGATCGTTTGAAGTCTCTTGACCTGTACTCCTTGGAACGTGGGCGGGAAAGATACAACATAATTTGCAACTGGTAAATCCTATAAGGAGTTGTCACAAATAGCACACAGAAATCATTGAGTCCCCATATATTCCATCCAATATATTAGAACATCCGACGTGAGTGTTTATTACCCAATTCATGTTTCGAACCCTCATTTGACAATTGGTGGCGTCGCTGAGCTCTCAGTGGTATCAGTTACCAGTAGTATCAGTTACCAGTAGTATCAGTTACCAGTAGTATCAGTTACCAGTAGTATCAGTTACCAGTAGTATCAGTTACCAGTAGTATCAGTTACCACTAGTATCAGTTACCAGTAGTATCAGTTACCTGTAATATCAGTTATCAGTAGTATCAGTTATCAGTATCAGTTACCTGTAGTATCAGTTACCACTAGTATCAGATTGTAGTATCAGTTACCACTAGTATCAGTTACCACTAGTATCAGTTGCCACTAGTATCAGTTGCCACTAGTATCAGTTACCAGTAGTATCAGTTACCTGCAGTAAAAGTTACCTGCAGTATCAGTTATCAGTAGTATCAGTTACCAGTAGTATCTTACCAATAGTATCAGATACCTGTAGTATCAGTTACCACTAGTATCAATTACCACTAGTATCAGTTACCACTAGTATCAGTTACCACTAGTATCAGTTACCACTAGTATCAGTTACCTGTAGTATCAGTTATCAGTAGTATCAGTTATCAGTAGTATCAGTTACCAGTAGTGTCAGTAGTAATGACTCATACCAACCATTACTGATTCACCACCTCCTGTGTGAATCACTGACTGTTATATCACTGACCATTACTACTGACCTAGCATCATTTGTATGTAGCTCACCCTCAAGGCACTCGCCAGAGCAGTTCAAGTTGAGTCGTAAGAGAGGAGACAGGTCGGGCATGGAGTCCCCATATATTCCATCCAATGTATTAGAACATCCGACGTGAGTGTTTATTACCCAATTCATGTTTCGAACCCTCATTTGACAATTGGTGGCGTCGCTGAGCTCTCAGTGGTATCAGTTACCAGTAGTATCAGTTACCAGTAGTATCAGTTACCAGTAGTATCAGTTACCACTAGTATCAGTTACCAGTAGTATCAGTTACCAGTAGTATCAGTTACCACTAGTATCAGTTACCAGTAGTATCAGTTACCAGTAGTATCAGTTACCACTAGTATCAGTTACCAGTAGTATCAGTTACCACTGGTATCAGTTACCAGTAGTATCAGTTACCTGTAATATCAGTTATCAGTAGTACCAGTTATCAGTATCAGTTAACTGTAGTATCAGTTACCAGTAGTATCAGATACCTGTAGTATCAGTTACCACTAGTATCAGTTACCACTAGCATCAGTTACCACTAGTATCAGTTACCACTAGTATCAGTTACCACTAGTATCAGTTACCAGTAGTATCAGTTACCTGTAATATCAGTTATCAGTATCAGATACCTGTAGTATCATTTACCACTAGTATCAGTTACCAGTAGTATCAGTTACCTGTAGTAAAAGTTACCTGCAGTATCAGTTACCAGTAGTATCTTACCAATAGTATCAGATACCTGTAGTATCAGTTACCACTAGTATCAGTTACCAGTAGTATCAGTTACCAGTAGTATCAGTTACCTGTAATATCAGTTATCAGTATCAGTTACCTGTAGTATCAGTTACCACTAGTATCAGTTACCAGTAGTATCAGTTACCAGTAGTATCAGTTACCAGTAGTATCAGTTACCAGTAGTATCAGTTACCACTAGCATCAGTTACCACTAGTATCAGTTACCACTAGTATCAGTTACCAGTAGTATCAGTTACCAGTAGTATCAGTTACCTGTAATATCAGTTATCAGTATCAGATACCTGTAGTATCATTTACCACTAGTATCAGTTACCAGTAGTATCAGTTACCTGTAGTAAAAGTTACCTGCAGTATCAGTTACCAGTAGTATCTTACCAATAGTATCAGATACCTGTAGTATCAGTTACCACTAGTATCAGTTACCAGTAGTATCAGTTACCAGTAGTATCAGTTACCTGTAATATCAGTTATCAGTATCAGTTACCTGTAGTATCAGTTACCACTAGTATCAGTTACCAGTAGTATCAGTTACCAGTAGTATCAGTTACCAGTAGTATCAGTTACCAGTAGTATCAGTTACCACTAGTATCAGTTACCAGTAGTATGTTACCACTGGTATCAGTTACCAGTAGTATCAGTTACCTGTAATATCAGTTATCAGTAGTACCAGTTATCAGTATCAGTTACCTGTAGTATCAGTTACCAGTAGTATCAGATACCTGTAGTATCAGTTACCACTAGCATCAGTTACCACTAGCATCAGTTACCACTAGTATCAGTTACCAGTAGTATCAGTTACCAGTAGTATCAGTTACCTGTAATATCAGTTATCAGTATCAGTTACCTGTAGTATCAGTTACCTGTAGTATCATTTACCACTAGTATCAGTTACCAGTAGTATCAGTTACCTGTAGTAAAAGTTACCTGCAGTATCAGTTACCAGTAGTATCTTACCAATAGTATCATATACCTGTAGTATCAGTTACCACTAGTATCAGTTACCAGTAGTATCAGTTACCAGTAGTATCAGTTACCAGTAGTATCAGTTACCTGTAATATCAGTTATCAGTATCAGTTACCTGAAGTATCAGTTACCAGTAGTATCAGTTACCACTAGTATCAGTTACCAGTAGTATCAGTTACCAGTAGTATCAGTTACCTGTAATATCAGTTATCAGTATCAGTTACCTGTAGTATCAGTTACCAGTAGTATCAGTTACCAGTAGTATGTTACCAATAGTATCAGATACCTGTAGTATCAGTTACCACTAGTATCAGTTACCAGTAGTATCAGTTACCTGTAGTAAAAGTTACCTGTAGTATCAGTTACCAGTAGTGTCAGTAATGACTCATACCAACCGTTACTGATTCACCACCTCCTGTATGAATCACTGACTGTTATATTACTGACCATTACTACTGACCTAGCATCATTTGTATGTAGCTCACCCTCAAGGCACTCGCCAGAGCAGTTCAAGTTGAGTCGTAAGAAAGGAGACAGGTCAGGCCTGGAGTCCCCATATATTCCATTCAATATACGTACTAGAACATCTGACGTGAGTGTTTATTACCCAATCCATGTTTCGAACCCCCATTTGACATACGAAGCACAGCCCAGATGGTCAGGTACTGACAGTAGGTGCCTGTCAGTGTCTTCTTGAAGATAGTCAGGGGTCTATTGGCAACCCCCCTTATGTATGCTGGGAGGCAGTTGAACAGTCTTGGGCCCCTTATTGTATTGTCTCTGTGTACTTGTGGTGACCCTGCTTTTAATTTTCGGAATGTTGCATCTCCTGCCGAGTCTTTTGCTTTCATAGGGAATGATTTTCATGTGCAAGTTTGGTACTAATCCCTCTAGGATTTTCCAAGTGTATATTATCATGTATCTCTCTCGCCTGCATTCCAGGGAATACAAATGAAGGGACTTCAACTGCTCTCCAGGTCAGCAATTTCGCCTGCCTTGAAGGGGGCAGTTAGTGTACAGCAGTATTCCAGCCTAGAGAGAACAAGCGATTTGAAGAGAATCATCATGGGCTTGGCGTCCCTAGTTATGAAAGTTCTCATTATTCATCCTATCATTTTCCTAGCAGATGCGGTAGATACATTGCTGTGGTCTTTGAAGGCGAGATCTTCTGACATTATCACTCCCAGATCCTTCAACTTACTTTTTCGATCTATTGTATGGTTAGAATTTGTTGTATACCTTGATAGTTTAAATTTCCTCAAATTTTCCATATCTGAGTAGCTGAAATTTCTCTACATTGAACTTCATATTGTTTTGAGAGGCCCATTTGAAGACTTGGTTGACGACCTCTTGAAGTCTTGCGGTGTCTTTGACGGAGGTCACTGTCATGGTAATTCGGGTGTCATCCGTAAAGGAAGACACGGAGCTATGGCTTACAACTCCGCCTATGTCAGATATGACGACGAGGATTAGGATGAGGGCGAGTACTGTGCCTTGTGGAACAGAGCTGTTCATCGTTGCTGCCTCAGATTTTACTCTGTTTACTAATACTCGTGCGTTCTATTTGTCAGGAAGTTATAGATTCATCTACTAACTTTTCTTGTTATTTCTTTATCACGCATTTTGTGCGCTGCTACACCATGGTCACACTTGGTAAACAGTCTACTGCAGTTGTGGTTTATATGCTGTTGTGTGCGTGATATATATGATGCAGGAGGATTTATGTATATCCTCCTTAGAGGATGGTTTATATCATTCTTCAGAAGTGATATATATATATATATAATATATATATATAATATATATATTATATATATATATATATATATATATATATATATATATATATATATATATATATATATTATATATATATTTATATATATATATATATATATATATATATATATATATATATATATATTTATATATATATATATATATATATATTTATATATATATATTTATATATATATATATATATTTATATATATATATATATTTATATATATATATATATATATATATATATATATATATATAAAGAATATATATTTATATATATATATATATAAAGAATATATATATATATATATATATATATAAAGAATATATATTTATATATATATATATATATAAAGAATATATATATTATATATATTTTATATATATATATATATATATATATATATATATATATATATATATATATATATATTATAAAGAATCACACACAAAGTGGTAGTTGTCACAGCTGCTCTTTGCTGATGACACTGTGCTCTTGGGAGATTCTAAAGAGAAGTTGCAGAGATTGGTGGATGAATTTGGTAGGGTATGCAAAAGAAGAAAATTAAAGGTGAATACAGGAAAGAGTAAGGTTATGAGGATAACAAAAAGATTAGGTGATGAAAGATTGGATATCAGATTGGAGGGAGAGAGTATGGAGGAGGTGAATGTATTCAGATATTTGGAAGTGGACGTGTCAGCGGATGGGTCTATGAAAGATGAGGTGAATCATAGAATTGATGAGGGGAAAAGGGTGAGTGGTGCACTTAGGAGTCTGTGGAGACAAAGAACTTTGTCCTTGGAGGCAAAGAGGGGAATGTATGGAGTATAGTTTTACCAACGCTCTTATATGGATGTGAAGCATGGGTGATGAATGTTGCAGCGAGGAGAAGGCTGGAGGCAGTGGAGATGTCATGTCTGAGGGCAATGTGTGGTGTGAACATAATGCAGAGAATTCGTAGTTTGGAAGTTAGGAGGAGGTGTGGGATTACCAAAACTGCTGTCCAGAGAGCTGAGGAAGGGTTGAGGTGGTTCGGACATGTAGAGAGAATGGAGCGAAACAGAATGACTTCAAGAGTGTATCAGTCTGTAGCGGAAGGAAGGCGGGGTAGGGGTCGGCCTAGGAAAGGTTGGAGGGAGGGGTAAAGGAGGTTTTGTGTGCGAGGGGCTTGGACTTCCAGCAGGCATGCTTGAGCGTGTTTGATAGGAATGAATGGAGACAAATGGTTTTTAATACTTGACGTGCTGTTGGAGTGTGAGCAAAGTAACATTTATGAAGGGGTTCAGGGAAACCGGCAGGCCGGACTTGAGTCTTGGAGATGGGAAGTACAGTGCCTGCACTCTGAAGGAGGGGTGTTTGTTGCAGTTTAAAAACTGTAGTGTAAAGCACCCTTCTGGCAAGACAGTGATGATGGAGTGAATGATGGTGAAAGTTTTTCTTTTTCGGGCCACCCTGCCTTTGTGGTAATCGGCCAGTGTGATAAAATAAAAAAAAATATGTATATATATATATATATATATATAGGTTGGTAGACAGCAACCACCCAGGGAAGTACTACCGTCCTGCCAGATGACTGTGAAACAAAAACCTGTAACTGTTTTGCATGATGGTAGGATTGCTGGTTTCTTTTTCTTTTTCTGTCTCATAAACACGCTAGATAACAGGGATATCTTGCTACTCCTCCTTACACTTTGGTCACACTTCACAGACACGCACATGCATATATATATATACATACATCTAGGTTTTTCTCCTTTTTCTAAATAGCTCTTGTTCTTTTTTATTTCTTCTATTGTCCATGGGGAAGTGGAAAAGAATCTTTCCTCCGTAAGCCATGCGTGTCGTATGAGGCGACTAAAATGCCGGGAGCAATGGGCTAGTAACCCCTTCTCCTGTATACATTTACTAAAAAAGAGAAGAAGAAAAACTTTATAAAATTGGGATGCTTAAATGTGCGTGGATGTTGTGCGGATGACAAGAAACAGATGATTGCTGATGTTATGAATGAAAAGAAGTTGGATGTCCTGGCTCTAAGCGAAACAAAGCTGAAGGGGGTAGGAGAATTTCAGTGGGGGGAAATAAATGGGATTAAATCTGGAGTATCTGAGAGAGTTAGAGCAAAGGAAGGGGTAGCAGTAATGTTAAATGATCAGTTATGGAAGGAGAAAAGAGAATATGAGTGTGTAAATTCAAGAATTATGTGGATTAAAGTAAAGGTTGGATGCGAGAAGTGGGTCATAATAAGCGTGTATGCACCTGGAGAAGAGAGGAATGCAGAGGAGAGAGAGAGATTTTGGGAGATGTTAAGTGAATGTATAGGAGCCTTTGAACCAAGTGAGAGAGTAATTGTGGTAGGGGACCTGAATGCTAAAGTAGGAGAAACTTTTAGAGAGGGTGTGGTAGGTAAGTTTGGGGTGCCAGGTGTAAATGATAATGGGAGCCCTTTGGTTGAACTTTGTATAGAAAGGGGTTTAGTTATAGGTAATACATATTTTAAGAAAAAGAGGATAAATAAGTATACACGATATGATGTAGGGCGAAATGACAGTAGTTTGTTGGATTATGTATTGGTAGATAAAAGACTGTTGAGTAGACTTCAGGATGTACATGTTTATAGAGGGGCCACAGATATATCAGATCACTTTCTAGTTGTAGCTACACTGAGAGTAAAAGGTAGATGGGATACAAGGAGAATAGAAGCATCAGGGAAGAGAGAGGTGAAGGTTTATAAACTAAAAGAGGAGGCAGTTAGGGTAAGATATAAACAGCTATTGGAGGATAGATGGGCTAATGAGAGCATAGGCAATGGGGTCGAAGAGGTATGGGGTAGGTTTAAAAATGTAGTGTTAGAGTGTTCAGCAGAAGTTTGTGGTTACAGGAAAGTGGGTGCAGGAGGGAAGAGGAGTGATTGGTGGAATGATGATGTAAAGAGAGTAGTAAGGGAGAAAAAGTTAGCATATGAGAAGTTTTTACAAAGTAGAAGTGATGCAAGGAGGGAAGAGTATATGGAGAAAAAGAGAGAGGTTAAGAGAGTGGTGAAGCAATGTAAAAAGAGAGCAAATGAGAGAGTGGGTGAGATGTTATCAACAAATTTTGTTGAAAATAAGAAAAAGTTTTGGAGTGAGATTAACAAGTTAAGAAAGCCTAGAGAACAAATGGATTTGTCAGTTAAAAATAGGAGAGGAGAGTTATTAAATGGAGAGTTAGAGGTATTGGGAAGATGGAGGGAATATTTTGAGGAATTGTTAAATGTTGATGAAGATAGGGAAGCTGTGATTTCGGGTATAGGGCAAGGAGGAATAACATTTTGTAGGAGTGAGGAAGAGCCAGTTGTGAGTGTGGGGGAAGTTCGTGAGGCAGTAGGTAAAATGAAAGGGGGTAAGGCAGCCGGGATTGATGGGATAAAGATAGAAATGTTAAAAGCAGGTGGGGATATAGTTTTGGAGTGGTTGGTGCAATTATTTAATAAATGTATGGAAGAGGGTAAGGTACCTAGGGATTGGCAGAGAGCATGCATAGTTCCTTTGTATAAAGGCAAAGGGGATAAAAGAGAGTGCAAAAATTATAGGGGGATAAGTCTGTTGAGTGTACCTGGTAAAGTGTATGGTAGAGTTATAATTGAAAGAATTAAGAGTAAGACGGAGAATAGGATAGCAGATGAACAAGGAGGCTTTAGGAAAGGTAGGGGGTGTGTGGACCAGGTGTTTACAGTGAAACATATAAGTGAACAGTATTTAGATAAGGCTAAAGAGGTCTTTGTGGCATTTATGGATTTGGAAAAGGCGTATGACAGGGTGGATAGGGGGGCAATGTGGCAGATGTTGCAAGTGTATGGTGTAGGAGGTAGGTTACTGAAAGCAGTGAAGAGTTTTTACGAGGATAGTGAGGCTCAAGTTAGAGTATGTAGGAAAGAGGGAAATTTTTTCCCAGTAAAAGTAGGCCTTAGACAAGGATGTGTGATGTCACCGTGGTTGTTTAATATATTTATAGATGGGGTTGTAAGAGAAGTAAATGCGAGGGTCTTGGCAAGAGGCGTGGAGTTAAAAGATAATGAATCACACACAAAGTGGGAGTTGTCACAGCTGCTCTTTGCTGATGACACTGTGCTCTTGGGAGATTCTGAAGAGAAGCTGCAGAGATTGGTGGATGAATTTGGTAGGGTGTGCAAAAGAAGAAAATTAAAGGTGAATACAGGAAAGAGTAAGGTTATGAGGATAACAAAAAGATTAGGTGATGAAAGATTGAATATCAGATTGGAGGGAGAGAGTATGGAGGAGGTGAACGTATTCAGATATTTGGGAGTGGACGTGTCAGCGGATGGGTCTATGAAAGATGAGGTGAATCATAGAATTGATGAGGGAAAAAGAGTGAGTGGTGCACTTAGGAGTCTGTGGAGACAAAGAACTTTGTCCTTGGAGGCAAAGAGGGGAATGTATGAGAGTATAGTTTTACCAACGCTCTTATATGGGTGTGAAGCGTGGGTGATGAATGTTGCAGTGAGGAGAAGGCTGGAGGCAGTGGAGATGTCATGTCTGAGGGCAATGTGTGGTGTGAATATAATGCAGAGAATTCGTAGTTTGGAAGTTAGGAGGAGGTGCGGGATTACCAAAACTGTTGTCCAGAGGGCTGAGGAAGGGTTGTTGAGGTGGTTCGGACATGTAGAGAGAATGGAGCGAAACAGAATGACTTCAAGAGTGTATCAGTCTGTAGTGGAAGGAAGGCGGGGTAGGGGTCGGCCTAGGAAGGGTTGGAGGGAGGGGGTAAAGGAGGTTTTGTGTGCGAGGGGCTTGGACTTCCAGCAGGCATGCGTGAGCGTGTTTGATAGGAGTGAATGGAGACAAATGGTTTTTAATACTTGACGTGCTGTTGGAGTGTGAGCAAAGTAACATTTATGAAGGGATTCAGGGAAACCGGCAGGCCGGACTTGAGTCCTGGAGATGGGAAGTACAGTGCCTGCACTCTGAAGGAGGGGTGTTAATGTTGCAGTTTAAAAACTGTAGTGTAAAGCACCCTTCTGGCAAGACAGTGATGGAGCGAATGATGGTGAAAGTTTTTCTTTTTCGGGCCACCCTGCCTTGGTGGGAATCGGCCAGTGTGATAATAAAAAAAAAATAATAAATAATATATATTATATATACATATATATATATATATATATATATATATATATATATATATATATATATATATATATATGTCGTGCCGAATATGTAAAACTGGTCAATTAGCAAGAACTCATTTAAAATTAAGTCCTTTCTGAAAATTTCTCTTATATGTTTAAAGATATTTTTTTTCATTAATGTTAATGTAAAAATTTATAATTTTGCACCAAAAGAATCTTAGAAAACTTACCTAACCTTATTATAACAAAAACAATTTATTTTAGCCTAACCCAACTAAATATATTTTAGATTTGTTTACAGTAATTTAATACTAAATAAACACAGTGAAATGTATTTTTT